>NW_022196906.1:87035282-87037227 GCF_008632895.1 Mastomys coucha | reverse complement strand
AAAAAAAAAAAAAAAAAAAAAAAAAAAAAAAAAAAAAAAAAAAAAAAAAAACCACTAAGGGCATTGTTTGATCTATAAGCTAAACCATTCTACTGTAACTGAAGATCACTGAAAGCGCACCATGAGTTAATTCAACCAAGGGCTAGTTAATCTTAGAAGTTGATAGGTAAATAAAGATATTAGCAAGATCCAATATGGCATGAAAAGTGTCATCACTTGTATTACTTGTTTCTTTAAAGATCAGTGATCAGTACAGTGGTATGGTTGGAGAAACTACCTTTGTTAGCCCTCCACTATCCACAGTAATTTTCCATGAGTCATTCTGCTTCCTCATCCTGGTACATGTTGTACAGCTAACATATACCTCCCCTTCTTCAACAAGCTTCATGGGCCAGACCTGCCTACTTATCCTGCTTCTGCCATTAGCATCTGTCATGCCTCCTGCTTGAACTGGGTTTGGGTCAGGTGTGATAGTATGGCTAAATCACAACCTCTTAAATGTCCTATACTACATGAACAATTTTCTTACCGAGTATCATTTCTTGTAAGAAAAAAATGGACCCAGGTTGCCCTAGAGAAATTTTGGCAATTGTTACATTCACTCTTACCCCCTGATCTCACAACCTTTAACTGCCTATATAGCTTCAAGGAGAGAAAACCTCATTCACTCAGTATACTGCTTCATGAATTCTTGTTCCACTATGATGAGCCTAAGTGTGTGAGGGCCTCCTGTGCTCTAATTTCAAGAGAACAATGGCCAGGTCATGCTCTAAGGACAAAGTTCCACAAGAGATGATTATTGATGTGTTAACTTTATATACCAGGAAAATATCAAAGTTTTCTTTTTAAATGTTTTTGTTAGATTCTTTGTTTTGGCAAGATATTTCTGTATGCTGAAATTATTCACATGTTAAGATATCTCAGTGTCTGTTTCCCTAAAAATAACATTGAAAAAACATCCAGTAACATACTCTCTCCAATTAGTAATTCGATTTTATAGGCAATGAAGACATTTCTAAATTTGTCCATCTGCAGAAAAGAAACATTAAAATTGATAGCTCAAAGAGCTGTGTAAAATTTAGAAAGAGTCTGTGATTTTAATTTCAAAACTCTTGAAAGTATACCAATATATTCCTAAACAGACATTACACAACCTAACTAGATTGTGACATAAAGCTCATGGGTTCACAACCAGTTTACTGGTCCGTATTCCTAATTGCTATAATAAGATACCTGGCTAAAGGAACATAAGGAAGAAAAAGATGGTTTGGGCTTTAGTTCCCAGGGGAATCTCATATAGACAGGGAGTTGTGATCACAGGAGTATGACACTGCTGGAAAGCAGAAAAGACGGTTATTGTTCAACACCCTTTCTTATTTCTATTAAGCCATGTACCACAGTTCACAAAATGCTGTTACCCATATTGGTGGGTCTTTCCACATTTGTTAAATTGATCTAAAAACCTCTCAAGGGAATGCTTGGAATTTCTTTCCATGATGATCCTAAATCACATCAAGTTGAATTTGGAAATTCACCATCACTGCTACCTTGCCAACTTGGTACCCAACCATGTTAGTTTAAATTCTAGTTCCAATTTGTTCTCAAGGGTTCATGGCCATTCCATAAGTCAAAATATATTCAGTCCAGCTTCAAAAATGTCCATTAATAGACTTAAGCAAGTCCATCAAGCTTTTTTTTAAAACTTTTATTGCATTATGATGAGAAAAGTTACATGATTTCAATTTATCTGAATTTGTTAACATTTAAAAACATATTTTAAGTAAATAGAATTAAATTACATTCTTGTTTCCCTTTTGTACCCCCATTCCTCCCAGAGGCCCCCTTCAATACCTACAATATCTTTTTTGCCATATTCTTTAAAATTTATAAAATATTATAACAATAAAAATAAGTATTATAAATGTTGTTTGATATAAAACAACAA
>NW_022196906.1:87034040-87034468 GCF_008632895.1 Mastomys coucha | reverse complement strand
GGGTATATAAATACTTTTGAAAAATATAAGCTGTTCTGAAAACCATAGTATAGTGTAAAGACATGAAAAAAACAATTCTACTAATTGAGAGGCTGAGATAAGAGAAGCAAGATTTCAAGACCCTTATGTTGTACACAGCCAGACATTGTCACAAACAAACAAGCTGAAACTGTATATAGATTGTACAATATTGGACCTATTTCTCCAATTACCAAATTAGAGAGACCATTGAATGTCAATCAACAAATATCTAATTCCTCATATTTTTGAATTTCAATTGATTAGGAAATGTTAGTAATATTAATTTTCATATTAAGATATTAAGAAAAAGTAACTGCCACTTCCTGTTGTTTTTCTTGGAAGAGGTGGAATTAGGTTTGTGTGTATTTGTTGAAAGATTACTTTCTTGCTTCTTCTAGGGTGTAGTT
>NW_022196906.1:87030280-87033535 GCF_008632895.1 Mastomys coucha | reverse complement strand
TCTTGTATTCTGTTGGTGATGTTTGCATCTATGACTCCTGATTTCTTTCCTAGGTTTTGTATTGCCAGTGTTGTCTCTCTGATTTCTTTATTGTTTCTATTTTATTTTTAGATTCTGGATGGTTTTGCTCATTTCCTTCACTTGTTTGATTGTGTTTTCCTGTAGTTCTTTAAGGGATTTTTGTGTTTCCTCTTGAAGGACTTCTAGTTGTTTTCCTGTGTTCTCCTGTATTTTTTGAGGGTCCTATTTCTGTCTTTCTTAAAGTCCTGTATCATCACCATGAGAAGTGATTTTATATCTGAATCTTGCTTTTCCAGTGTAATGGTGTGTCAAGGACATGTTATGGTGGGAAAATTGGGTCCTGATGATGCCAACTGACCTTGATTTGTGTTTATTTTTTTACACTTGCCCCACCCGCCATCTGGTTATGTCTAGTGCTACCTGTCCTTGCTAAATCTGACTAGAGCCTGTCCTTCCTGTGATCCTGGTTTTGTCAGAACTCTTCAGAGTCAAGCTGTCTCTGGGATCCTGTGATTCTGGGATCCTGTGATCCTGGGCTTTTTAGATCACCCGAGTGGGACTTCCTCTATGTATTGTGGGACAGGCTGTGGAGCTTTCACCCAAGGTCTGCTCAGGGCACCAGCCCAGAGAAACCAGAAGGAACCAGAGCCACTGGGCTGGTGGAGTTCCTGTGTGTCTGGTCCCATTGGTCCCAGTTACTCCAGGTGTTGGGACAGATGTTGGTCCTCCTTACCTCTGATCCTGGGCATGTCAGAGCACCTGGGAGTGGAGCTTTCTCTGGGTGTTGAGGGACTGGCTGTGGAGCTTGTGCCCAAGGTCTGCTCAGGACACCAGCCCAGACAGCCCGGAAGGCCCATCAAGCTTTTAAAGTACATATGCTAGGTCTCATCTAAGACTTAAACAATCATTTATCTATTAGTTTTCAAAAACATGTTACAAACTTCCAATATATAATAGCATAGAATAAGCATTCCAGCTTCAAAACAGAGGAATAAGGATATAAGCAAGGCACTGAGAAGCTGCCAAAATGACCTATCCTTGAGTGGGTGGAAAGGCAGATTTTTTTTATATATATATGAGAAAGACAATATCCAGAGGCCTTTGGGGGATGTCCATAGCAGCCATGCCTACCTAACTGGGCAGAGAGAAGAGGTACAGACTGCCAACGGCCAGGATTATCTATCTTAGGAGTTAGAGCACAAAAAAAATCTCATGGGTCATAAAGAAAGACTAGTAGCTATAGTGAAGGAGTAAGAAACCATGATAATTGGAAAAGACAGGAAATTTAGGGCAGCAGCAGTGCAGGTTTGTGGGGATAGTGGTATTGGTATAGATCAATAGGGACCTGAGGAGGCTGGATGTTAGCATGAGCTTTAATATGCATCATAGATCCATATCAATAGTCAATAGAGAAGTGGCTCTTCCTGGTGGACAGAAGCCTGTTTCACATGTTCCTGAGGAATTCTGCTCCTTCTGTAGTCCAGTTTGAGTTGTCATCCTGGTGTTGCCTTTCAGGTAATTGGTGATCCCTTTGTACCTGGAATGACAGAGTGAGGAATAGCTAGCACAAAGAAAACATAAACCCCAGCAGAGCAAAAGCCATTCATGTAGCATAATCTGCAGCATCCGGTACACCCAACCAATGATTTGATTGCAATTATTGTAGGTAGCCCACCAATACGTTTTTGCTTACTGAAACACACATGAAGTTTCTTTTGAGGGCTGGATCACTTTCAAGCCTGCAGTTTTTTTTGGTGGAGATTCCAAGACCTATGTATCTCCAATATCCTGTGGTATCTATTAATTCATAGACTTCATTGTCACAGATTTACACTTTGGGTTCTCGTGTCTCCTTGCATGGAATCCAACACCATTGCCTGGCCTCAAAAAGCTCTCTGAAGCCATGGAACAAGACTCCATGACACTCTCAGTGATGTCTATTTCATGTCTTCAAAACCAGGTCATTCTATATGGATGATGCTGTGATGTTTTCCCACTACTCCAGATGTAGAAGCTTGGCCACCTTAGGCTAAATTGCATTGGTCTTTGTGTGCTTTCCAGACTGTCCCTGGGGAAACACTTCACTAGGCATTGGCATTGAGAAAAAAAAATATCCCAGTGGAATTATTACTTTCCAATAGCTGTGCATTTTCACAAGCTAGAGCCTTCCATGGTGAAGCCTGGCCTTCAAGGCCCCTGCCCTTTGTATCCCAGCACAGACCAGGTTTCCTTTTCATGCTGTTAATGTCTTTAAACAACTACAAACTGTCTTGCAATATGCCTTGCTGATAACTCTAATCTTTCTCACATACGTTTTCTTGCCAAATTTCACATTTTCCTCATATTTATGTCTCACTATCTGCTCTCTTACTGTAGATCTTCATAAGAGTAGTTACTGTGGCACAGTGTGAATTCTGTACTGCCTTGGAAATTTCTCTTTCAAACCATTAGTCTGTTCCCTCTTATTTCAACCTCACTCAAGTTGTAAGAACACTAACCAAAATCTCATGAGCTTGAACCCAACTATCCATATTGCTCTTAACATTTTTATCTTGCAAGCTATGATCAGAATGGCCTACCTATTAAGGCTTACTTACAGCTCTCTAAGGCTTTCATAACCCACAGCTACAAATAAACCCCAGTTCTCCTTCAAATCAATCACAAAGAACCATCATAGTCAGGTTATCATAGAAACTGTCCCACTCACTGGTATCAACTTTATGTATTATTTACTTTTTTCATTACTATGAAAACATATTTGATAAATGTACCTTATGCAAGGAAGGATTTATTTTGACTATTATATTGAGGAAATAGAGCATCATGGAAGAATGGTCATGGTAACAGGAGCTTGAGAATCCTATTTATTTTCCATCTGCAGTAGGGAAACAGAGAGTAATGGATGCTCATACTCTTATGGCATTCTCCTTCATATACAGTCTAGAGTCCCATCTCAGGGAATGATGCCACCTATATCCATGGTAGTTCTTCTCACTGTCATTTCCAAAGGAAATCCTAACCCCTGAACTGTAAAAGGCAGTGAAAATACCTAGAAATGATATACATTTTCTATTCTCTATCCCTATGTTCTTGCTATTCTCCCCTTTCTTGGAGATAGTCACGGCATGATCTGTCTGCTGGCCAAATTTAGTCTACTTCTCTTTCTCTCTCTGTTCTGGATCATTCCAGATGCCTCTGAATTCTCACTCTCTCTCTCTCTCTCTCTCTCTCTCT
>NW_022196906.1:86968933-87030270 GCF_008632895.1 Mastomys coucha | reverse complement strand
GTGTGTGTATGTGTGTGTGTGTGTGTGTGTGTGTGTGTGTGTGTGTGTATGTATGTATGTATGTGTGTGGGGGTATGTGCGTATCTCACTTCTTTACAATAAAAGTTTCCCAAACCATGGAGCAGTCCTGTCATCGGTGTACATACTGACCTCAATTCATATAATCTGGCTACTCTATTTGAGATGTGATCAGTGATTAATCTGATAGAGATAATCCCCCAGAAGCAGGACCAGAACTTTTCTCCTATATGGATCTTGATCTTGCCAAGTTGAGCATCAATGTTAACCACTACACTGTCATAGCAAAGACATATCTAAATCTAATCAATGTATCTTAGTTTTCAGTTTTAGAGTTGTGGATGCACACGAAGGCAGATCAGGAAGCAATAACATTGTGTGTACCATTTTACCTTGTTTTTTTGTTTGTTTGTTTGTTTGCTTGTTTGTTTTTTGGCTTTTGGTTTCGTTTGTTTATTTGTTTGATTTTAATCTTCTTGAGAAGTTAGGGTTTAAGAGTGTAATTCTGGCCCTACACTGAGTCCCATATGTTTCTGGTTCTAATGAGTAAAAACTTAGTGGGCAATTTCCTAACAAATTTGGCAGCAGTATTTCCTTTACTATCTGTAAATGTTTTAATAAAGCCTTGTTACTGAATTATTTCCTTGTTCCTTCTTTTTAATGCATGTGAGATAACAGCTGTGGACACTGGCATCCCATTCAGCACAACCCAGTTAGGCAGATAAAGCTCCAAACATAATTACTCCGGGGCTGTCTTGGCAGGCTTCTCATCTTCAGGGAGTTCCTGTTGTATCTGTAAAGTGGATCTGTTATAAAACTTAGCCATAATCTTATGTTCAATGACTAGACTTGCATAATCCCTGGCACAGCAGAGGTGTCAGAGATAGTGTAATTCTACTTTCCTTTTTTATGTTATTTAGCTATATCCTAACTAATAGATCATGTAAGTTTCAGATCACCTACATTCTTGGAGGGATAGCAAGAAGGTCCTTGAACCCACAAACCTTAGCAACGTTAATGACATTGTTAAGGAATGTTAAGGACATGCAGTTGTATTTCCAAAGAGAAAGAAGCAAATATGTTCTTTCATCTAGAAAGCTGGGAATTGGAGGTGATTAAGAGCCTGGTACTCTTAGTTATTTGTGGGGCCAAGCCATATTAATCTCCTGCAACCAGTACTAAAGAGGACGAATAGTCCCAAAGATCCATGTGTTATCTTCATGACCAAAACCAGGACAGATTCTTCACTGGGTCCTTGAGTGAGTACAGTTAGCCTATCTCTAGAACCCATGCTCTTGGAGGAAATGACGTATACCATGAGTGTCATGAGTTAAATTTTGATGCAGTTATGTTTTCTTGTATACAGGTATTGTATTATTAAAGGCAACGTTTTTCCAAATTATGATGATTTTACATATGCTGGCAATAAACCTCTTCATGTCAAAGTGCCCCAAGTTTGATCCAGGTTAATGAAGTCTATCTAACCTGAATTCTTACTCTCCCCTATGATTCACTTCCTTGCCTGCAATGGCTACCTGCAGACTCCCCCTCAACTGTTGCCCAGTGTGGGGTACAAGGTCCTTCATGCTGGTCTCCCTTACTTTATCTTCAGGTTTCACTGGAGGCTGTGAGTACCTGGAAAGATTAGCAGCCACTCCACAGAATATAATAAATCAGGTAAACTACAAATCATGATTACTTTGTATTTAGTTTCATAGTATATCCCAGGCTGATATTAAACATGTAGTTCTACTTCACCAGCTGAAATTTTAAATTTGCAAGTCTGTGCCACAGATGCCAACACGTATAACTATAACAAATATCTCCTGCTTGTCCAGCATGACTCAAACCATCACAGTCAACAGCTACTTCATAATTTAGGTGAAACAGGTACTCATAGAGAGTGAAATAGGAAAGCTTTTGATTATTCAAGATTGTACAAAATGATGCTAAGAAGGCTCAGGTAAGAATGAGGCTGAACTTGGGCAGCTGAAGTCAAGTACAGAGTGCAGATGAGCTAAGTACAGAAGCGTTCAGTCTTGTAAAATTTGTCTCCTTTCCTCTCCAGATTTGTATGCAGAAGACAGGGAAAGTCCATGAAATACTTTTAAGTGGCAGGCATTGAAATGGAGAAGATCAAATGTTGATAAAGACATTCACTTTTTTCCTGCCTCTTTACCTCAGTCTTCTAATCCCTTTCAAAAGCACTAATATAATGTGAAGATTCAGAAAATGAGAAGATCCACACTTTAAGTCATGAAACACATAGACACACACACACATACACAGACAGGGAGAGAGGGGGAGGGAGGGAGGGAGGAAGAGAGAGAAGGCCTGCTGTGTCCAGAGACCTAGCTAGATGAGAATTAAGAGCATGAGGTGGTTATGCTTTCAGGAATGGACAAGTCAGCATTTGGCTACAACAGAGTTTTAATCAGAACATCAGGAAATGGCTCTCTGCAGTCCTCTCCATCAGACAATGAAATGTCAAGTAAAACTGCTGAGTGAACTCCAAGAGGAAGAGTGGAGCACAGGAAAATGAAAAGCTTGTGCTAATGTGAGAACAGATATTGCAGAAATCTTCTAGACAACAAACATACACAATAAGTTGGTAAAATAGTTTGAAAATCACTGATGCAGTAAGGTTGAAAGATGGAAAAAATCCACAAACCTAGCCTCTAGCCTGTTGGAATCACACAAGTCTTCCCATCAAAAATGTAAAAGGAAGGCAAGGACGTGCATGCGTGCAAACGCACCTCAGTTTCTGTTGACTTAAATAAGTTCAATCCCCCGAAAATGGAAGCAGCATACAAAAGGTAGGAAATGATTGCTTTATATGTTATTATTCCAATGGGAATGATGAACCATGGGTGGAGAAATGAGCAAAAATCAGTAGGAAGATGACAAATATGAAAAAAACAACATTGTGATAGTGAATTAGTCTGAAATTGGGCAAGATGGTCTCTGTCATTAGTTTCTATTTGACATAGTAATTGAATTTATAACATAAACAAGCAGACAAAGGAACAAAATAAGTGAAAATAAGTGAAAGAGTTTTCAAAGTGGAACATATATTAAAAGCATAATTAGTATATATAATATGTACATGTATATTAGTAGATACATGTATGTAAATATGTGTAAAATATAAAATATATATACATATGATGCATTTTATATTTGTATTTATACCGATATAATACATATGATATATACTAATTAGTTATTGCATATATACACTAATATGTATGATATATACTAATATATATTAAAATCTTTTTAAAAGCATAATGGTGATTACCAGAGACCCATAGTATAAAGATGAAGGAGGGGTCATAGGGCAAGCTTGATCAATGGTCATTGAATGGCAGTTGGAAAGAAGTGGTTTTACACAGAGTAGAAATCACAGTAAAATATGTGGAATAACACTGATCTGAAAGGGAGTTTCAATAATGTATTATTTGAAGGTAGATTCTAATTAATGAAAATCACATTACAAATACTTACTGTAAGTTATTAAAACCAATAAATGCATTTTGGATAAACAATGCATCATACAATAAAAAAAATGCTAAGACAGAGTGGAAAAACAGTGAGATAATACAACCAGAACAGACTAAGAAATGTGGTGTATAAGAGTCTAAGCCTATCATCTGCCACATACATGGAAACTGGGACATGACAAACTAACCAAAGGCAAAGTGCTGCTACTGAGAGCTGGCAAGTGTCCACATCATATTTGATTACCTATTCTCAGGCTGGTGCTGTTGTGTGGTGCAGCTATACAACAGTCTAGAAATGAAGTTTCCTTGGCCAATCTAATTCAAACCAGCCCTTGAAATTTGCTGATTCTGGTTTCAAGCTTTGGTCTCTGTTTCATGACTTGCTCCATTGAAAAGATCCTCCACCACATTCTGTGGCCAATGACACAAACTCTCTTCCTTCCTCATGTAATAGACTGTGACCTGCAGATAATAAAACCAAAGAATCCTTTCCTCCTAAACTTGCTTGTATTAGATATTTTGATAGTAAATAAGTGGTAGAGCTTTCAAAGTGGAGCATAATTTAAAAGCATAGGTTGTTCCTGGCAGAGTAGCTGATATCCATAATTCAAGTGGAACAGAGTCAGAAGGATTGTCACAGGTTTAAGGCCATTCTGAATATCATGCATCCCAGGGCTGCCCAAGCTTCAAGAAATGTTACCCAGAATTCAAAGAACAGGTTTTATTTCTTTTTTATTTCTTTTTTTATATGATTTTTATTAGATGTTTTCTTCATTTACATTTCAAATGTATCTCCTCTCCTGGTTACCCCTCTGAAAAAATATCAAAAACAAAAACAAAGACAAAAACAAAAAACAAACCCTGTTTCCTCTCCCTCCCCCTGCTTACCATCCCACCCTCTCCCACTTCCTAGCCCTGGCATTCCCCTACACTGGGGCATAGAACCTTCACAGGACCAAGGGTCTCTCCTCCCATTGATGATCGACTAGGCCATCCACTATAGGTTTTATTTCTTATGAAAATGTTTCATCTATCACAGATTTTAGTATTTTAAAACTTCATAATGATAAACCAATAAAAACTTTATTTTTACTTGAAACTTTATAAGGGAAATCTGTATGTGATATATATAAAACATAGATGTACACAAACTTCACTCAACACACACACACACAGTCAGGAATTCAGGACATGTGATGTCTATCACTTGATCCAGTTTACTAGTAATTACTTTACTTGATATAATTGGACATCAATCAACAGTTGTAGCATTTACATTTTAATGCAATCCTCATAGAGATAAATGCATCCTTAATCAGGGTTAATGCAGCACAATTACAAACAGAACATTTGATTAGTACCTTCAGATTCCTGTGTAATAAGGAACTAACAAGTTAATTAGGAAGGAAAGTACATTTGATGCAGGCTGTTATGTGATGCAACTAAATATTAAGGAGAAGAATACAAGTCATGCAGAGGATACTCTTAAAAAGGTTGCTTGAAAGAATCTGATATTAATAACTGAAATGTCAAAAGTTAATCACAAACCCCATTTTCTTAGAGAATTACTTTTCTTCTCAAATAAGGGGTGCTTCAATGTGAAATATACAAACTTCAGTCACAGTTTTTGGGAAGTTATTCACGAATTAGTAGTGTTCAGTGTTCATTAAATTAATGAAATACCTTTTGTTCTTCATTGGAAAAGAATCTAAGGCACTTGCTACAGTTTCTACGAAAATATGACTGAACTCCACTGAATATGAAATGGTGTATAAGAAAGCATGTACTAATAACACCCAACACAATGATAATGCCCAGGTAAGTGTTGTGTTCTAACAAAACTGGAGGGTCATTAACTTGAAGCCATCTTGTAGTTGAAGCTAACGACTTAATTACTTAGTTTTTGGTTGAGACTTGGTTTCATTCTCTATTCCATGCGGGAATGGAATCCTCAGAATGAGCAATACAGAACTTGTCAGTGACACCTGATCAGATGCTAATTTCTCTTCTGCTAGAAAGATTGGTTGGTATCATGGCACTTTTACTGCTATGATTTGTGTAAGTTAGCAATTGCTTTGGTTAGGAACAGTAAAGAAGAGTCAGCATGAATGATAAGATTTTTCACTACACTTTCCACTCTTCTACACTACCAGAAACCAAGTCCTGCCTTTTCCATTGCTAGATGTATTCAGGTCCTTTCTTTGTTTCATTTTCAATCCAAGTCAACCTTTTTTTTTTTTCATGGAGTTTCCTTCCATTTTATCTATTTACTCAATTTAAATTTAAAATGTGAAAATTTGTAATGAATTTAAATTTCAATATTCAATTGCATTGTATTTATATACTGATGTAAGGGATACTTTTTCAGACGTCTGTATACTCAAAGGAACAAGATTCAGTATTGAGTAAGGGGCTCATCCATAGACAATGCTGATTCTCCCTTTCTTCACAGGCATTAATTGCCTGTAGCTTTTCCTGTATGGATCCATATTGGCATGTCAACTGGTGTCATCTAGGTTTTGCTTAGGAAACCATATTGCTGGGAATTCATAGATTATCCTTCCCTTTTATATATTGAAGAGATCACTTTTTTACAGCAGATATCCTGGTTCCCAGGCTCTTATATTCTTTCTACCCCCCCTTCCTGAATATCCCTGAAACCTCAGTTATAAGGGCAGAATTGAATAA
Source organism: Mastomys coucha (assembly GCF_008632895.1). NCBI lineage: Eukaryota > Metazoa > Chordata > Mammalia > Rodentia > Muridae > Mastomys > Mastomys coucha. Next base: position 87,024,061 of record NW_022196906.1, on the reverse strand, counting down.
GTATTAACTCTGGGTAGGATATTTTTATATAGTTATATATACATAGTTTTTTATATATAGTTTTTGGTGGATATCTTTGACAAGTTATAGTTTTGTTATAATTGTCTCCATCTGCTGTAAAAATAAGGATCTTTGATAACTGTGAAAACTATACACGTATGTGCATCTTTGGATCAATGTGAAGAATGTAGTTAGAGGTTATGAATTTGAATTAAAGGCACTAGCATGTTCTCCTCAAGGACCTATGGCCTTACTAGGTGTGAATAGTTATATCATATACAGGATCAAACATAAATCCCCTCCTATTGAGTGGATGTTACAGCCAATTAATAGCTATTTGTTACTCTAAGTTATAAATGTCCCAACTGCACTCTGTTGGTCAGTGTTGCTATTCTTAAGATTCACAAGTTGATTACTTGCCTCCCTTCACTGCTTGCATGGAAAATTCCAGTGCAAATATTTAAATCATTAATAATAAGAAGAATCACTAATAGTTTAATAGTGAATCAATATTATATCTAGAAAAAGAATTTACAATACACTTCCCCTTTTGGTAATTTCACTAAAAATAGGCCTGTGTCAACAATCTAGTCTTTTGTCAATGAGTTTAAAATTTCCCCTACTTTCTTCCATATCAAATTTAGAACTAGGTCCTATGTTGAGGTCCTTGACTCCTTTGAAACTGAGATGTATGTGGAGAAATAAGGATTGGGTTTCATTTTATTTAATGTAGTTATCCTGTTTGACCAGTACAATTTCCTGAAGACATCATCTTTTGTCCAATATTGATTATTAACCTCTTTGTCAAAAATCACACTGCTGTAGGAATTTGAGCCAGTACTATGCTGTTTTTGAAACTATAACTCAGATATATAACTTTAAATCTGGGAATATACCACCTTTAGCAGTTTTCCTATTATTATTCTTTTCTTATTTTTATTCTTAGTGAAGATTATACTGCATATCCTGAAACTATCCAAATATGATTTCAGATTATGTTAAAATTTTAGTGAAGAACTGCATTAGAATTTTGGTGGGAATTCATTAGTATCTATAGATTGCATTTTTTTTTTTTAGAATGACCATTTTCACAATATTAATCCTACCAATCCATGAGAATATGAGGTATTTCCATCTTTAAACCTCTTCTTCAGCTGGGCAGTGGTAGCGCAATCCCTTAATCCCAGCACTTGGGAGGCAGAGGCAGGCGGATTTCTGAGTTTGAGGTCAGCCTGGTCTACAGAGTGAGTTCCAGGACAGCCAGGGCTATACAGAAAAACCCTGTCTCAAAACAAAACAAAACAAAACAAAACAAACAAACAAAAACCTCTTCTTCAAATTCTAGCTTTGGTTTTATTTCTTAATGTTTCATTTTACTTGTTTAGATTCATTCCAATGTAATTTTTTTTGTCTACTGTGAATAACATTGTCTCCTTGATTTCTTTCTTGGAAGTTTTATTGTTTTATATATATGATAGCTACTTACATATTTGTGTGTGTTGAGTTTGTTTGGTGCTCGTTGTGGTTTGAATAAGAATGGCCCCAATAGAACCATGTGTGAAGGCTTAGTCACCAGGAAGTGAAGCTATTTGAGAAGAATTAGGAGAATTAAGAGGCGTGGTTTTGTCGGAGAATATGTGTCACTGGAAATGGACTTTGAGATTTCAAATACTAAACTAGGCTCAGTTTTTCTTTTTGAGCCCACACGTCAGGATATAGACCTCAGCTACTGTTCCAGCATCATGCACGCTTCTATGCTCCCAGCAAAATTATCGTTAAATGTTACAATTCAACAGAAACTGCTTCATACATATTTATTTTATATTCAACTTTAAATGAGTCATTCATGGAAAGAACTTATATATCTACTAAGAGAGCCAGGAAATATCATGTGCAGCACTCTGTGAGATTTATCAGAGAGCTGATTTATCAGAGAGCGGATTAACCTCTGAAACTCTAAGCAAGACCTCAGTTAAATGCTCTTCCTTATTTGCCTTGATCAGGGTGTCTCTTCAAGGCAACAAACAGTAAATAGAATAGTTCTATTTTTGCTGAACTTGTTTATCAGCTGAAAGGGTTCTATAATAATGTATTATATTATGTTTATTGATTTTTTCATGTGAATACATACTCCATCACATGAATTGACTAAAGGATAGAAACACATGGTCATCATATCAGATGCAGAAATTACCTTTGACAAAATCCAACATCCCTTCATGATAAAAAGACCTGGAGAATCTAGGCATGAAAGAAAGCTTTGGGCATATGTGCAAATATATTTGCACTTTTCATTAGACATCTTCCTAAAATTTGCAGTGTTAAATTGTCATTATTCACATGTTTTCTCTCTGCAAACATGTGGGTTTCTTATTCTCTTTTATATTGCTGGAGTGTTTATTTCATTCTACAATGCAATTTCAGTAGGTGCAATGCATCTGCCAACCCAGCTCAAAGTTATTTTAGATTTGAATCTGCATTTTAAAATATGTGTGGATTGTTATGGTAAAAACATTTGGTTCTGTTTTTGAAGGAAGCAGAGAAGAAATAGAGAAGAGTGAAAATATACAGACTGAAATGCAACCTAATCACTCATTTCTACAGTTCACCTTTTTCGAATATGTATCTTTAACTTATTGAACAACAAGCACATATTTTTTGCAAAGATATCTGAGACTTGAGCTGTCACTCCTGGATGTGCATTAAAATAATGTACTCATGCAAAATATACTGCAGATAGTATCAGATAGATACATGTATATAAGGAGTCTCTAGTTTAATATATGCATCATTTAAATTTAAATTTGACAACTTACTTATTTAAAGTCCAGACTTCTGAGCCAATTAAATATCCGTTGTTATTCATACAGTGTGCATCACCTAATAAAAAGGAAAGTACATCTCAAAGAAGATAAACAGCAATTGCTAACGTGGCATTTAAATTCATGAAGCATAGAAATGGAAAAATGATTTTGATTGATGATAAACTCTAGGAGAAAAATTATTAAACCCTAGGACATTAATTCAAAAATTATACAAGAGTAGTGAGGAGAAAAGAGGCTTCAAGGTTATATTATTGAACTTTTATTAAAAAAACTATATTAGATTATATTAGCAAAATTATCATTAAATGTTACAATTCAACAGAAACTGCTTCATACATATTTATTTTATATTCAACTTTAAATGAGTCATTCATGGAAAGAACTTATATATCTACTGAGAGAGCCAGGAAATAGCATGTGCAGCACTCTGTGAGATTTATCAGAGAGCTGATAGGACCATTGACTTCAAGTCAGAGTGAGTTGTGTTGATGTATCTCTAAAAGATGTATACTGAGGGATTTTTTGTCTTTTTTTTTTATTATTATTTCTAAGGCTTCACAGAGCCCAGACATGGCCTCTGTTATGACTGGTGCTGGTACTGGGAGAACTAGTCATGTTGTTTCTCTACTAGGTAAGAAGAGATATTCTCATCTGTAAGGTGACCACTGACCTCTTCCATGTGACAGATTCTGGGGTCAAAGTTGGCTTATTTCCTGTAAATAAATGCTATGTAGTTACTATAGAATATTGATGACAGGGACAGAAGTCAGATTGCTGAAAAACCAGGACCTTCCGACACTTTACACAAATATGTTTCTCATGGTATTTTAGAAGTGTGGGAAATGTAAGCACAAAGCATTTAAGTAAAACTTATAAAAGAGGCTGCTTTTGTAGGATGTTTGGGGATAGGAGCTGGAGAGATGACTCAGAAGGTAAAACCAATGATCTTCTAGAGGTCCCAGGTTTGATTTCTACCACCCATATGGCAGCCAAGTAACATTTATGCTCTCTCCTGGTTTCCTCAAACTCCAGGAGCACATGTGGTACACAAACCTATATGCAGGCAAGATATTTATAACATAAACCAAAGAAAAGGAAAGTAATAATACAGGTAGTCAAGACTTGATTTTGGAACAGCTTGTCTTGTGGAATCTTATCTAGTTGAAACAAACAAAAACAATAGTAAACTATAAAATTTCTATTTAAGTCTTAGATTCAATATATAGACTACATATATTTATTCCCCCAAAATAATATATTGATGCCTTATGTCTGAGTATATTTGAATATAAGGGGTTCAAGAAGTAATTAAATTTATAAAATCAGAGGATCAGAAGACATGATCAGAAGAGGATATGTGTTTTTATAAGAAAAACATTATAGAGTTTGACTTTCTACCCTGTGAAGAAAAATTTGTCAACAGACAATGAAGAGCTAAAAAAAAAGTACTCACCAAAGCCCAACCATCTTGGGACCCTGATGTCAGAATTCTAGTCTCATGAATTATAAGGTAAATCCCTCTATTTAAACACCAGAGCCATGGAGTTTTGTTACAACAGCAAAGAATGTGTCCATAGGTAATCACTGAATGTTGCTTAACCTCTTGAATAATCTTTTATTTCATTGTCCAAGAAGAATAGCTGAGCAAGCCTTGAGAAGTAAGCCAGTAAGCAACATTCCTTCATGGCTAACTTTTCAGTTCCTGTCTCCAGTTCCTGCCTTGTCTTCCTTTCATGACAGACTATACCTTATCACCTAAATAAACCCTTCCACATCAAGTTTTTGGTGGTATTTCTCTGACAGACATGCCTATGTTGTTTTGGTAAGGATTATAGAATTATTTGGAACACTGGGCATGAAAAGTACTTGAGTGTTCATAGCTTGATGATCTCTCTGGGTTCTTGGAAGGTAAGAATTTGCAAAAACACAGAAATAAATGAACCTTTGTTTATCATGTTTTAGAGAAAAGCAAATTATACAAGTTCATATTATTAATATGAGATATTGGGGATAAATCAAAAAGGAAAGGTTATTGGCTTAAGGGTGATATGTTTGCATGTCAATTAACAAGGGGTCAATTGTATCAATTAATTTGTCAACTTGACAAAAAGTAGAATTATTTGGAAAAAGGGAATCTTAATTGAGAAAATACTTTCATAATATTAATATATAGGCAATTTTGTGGGTCATTTTCTTAATTCATTATTTATATGGGAGGCCAGGCCCATGTTTGGTAACTACCTGGCAAGGTAGCTCTGTGTCTATGAAGAAGTAAGCTAAACAAGCCGTAGGAGCTAGCATTGTAACTTTATAACTTCTGCTTCACTGTTGAGCTTTGGAACAGTGTCAACACAAAAAGCTACTGGAATAACAGCTAGTTCATTTAGGACGACCTGACTTTTAGTTTGTTTTTCTATTGCTGTGATAAATTCTATGACTAAAAGCAACCTGGGAAGGAAAGGATTTAGTTGGATCACAGTCCACTTAAGGAAGACAAGGCATGAACAGGTATTTAGAGACAAACTTGTCTTAAATCACTAGATATATTAGCATTCATAATTAATTCACTTTAATTTTTTAACCAGGTCATGTTATTTCTTAGCATATTATTTTTGTGGTTACATATACTTTGATAATTTGAGTACAAATAATATACACACACACATACACACACACACAGACACACACAGACACACACACACACACACACACACACACATACACACACACACACACAAACACCAGAGGGCCAAGCAGCAGTTTCTGAATGTCTACAGACAAGTGACTGTGGGTTATTTCATATTCCTATTTGTGATACAAATGACAAATGATTATTTCTGAAAATATATTGTTTATTCATCTAACTTTGTCTGTTTTTGTAACAGCATATGCTGATCCTATATGTGTGTACATAAGAATGAAGAAAGAGAAGAGGAAAGGGGGAGGGCAGAGAAGGTACAGGAAAGATTTAATGAGAAATTATAATTATAGTTCTAATACTATTGATATATTAATATTGTGCTTGTTTACCATATCTATTAAGCAAGTTATTACAATAATTTTTAAAATGTCATTATTTGTTCTATGTCTGAATTTCTTACTAATCTCAACTATTAGGATTGTCTTTGGTTGCACTAATTTTATTTTGTTACTGTGACTTCCTTCATAGTAAGCTGTATTATTGATGTTGAGATGAAAAAATATTTCACTCAAAATATTTTAATGCTATTTTTGAAAATTTATAGACTCAAAAGAAATAATTTCATGCTGCAAATAAGCAACCTTAAATTGCTGAGGAAATATTGTCAATGTAGTTTACCATGTAACATATTCATTAATGTATTTCTGGGACCAATAATAATACAAAAGAGAAGAAGAAGGAAGATAGAGAGTGAAATTGAATTGTAAGGATCCGAGGGCACTGGAGAAAACTATATAGCTGGAAGGCTTTTTTGAGTCAGCATGAGATGGAGCAAGAAGAACAACTGCCATGTTCAGTGGATGAAGGAAGCCTCTGGAAGGAAGAATTTGATTCAAGGGACATATTACTTTTTGTATATTTTACTGAAAGAATTTCTAATTCAGGGCAAAAGCTGATTATCAAACTATAGTATAATTTAAATCAAGCAAGAAAGTAAATGCATCGTTCTTAATGGATATATTTTCAAAAAATCACAAATAACCAGCTGATTGAATTTGGAAATATTTTAGTTACAAAAACTTAGCAAAAAGAGACAAAAAAAAAAGTACTCATATTCTCATACCCAGCTTTCTTAATCGTGTAGTTTTAAACATAAAGTTTACAGAAAGGTGTATTGGTATATGGGCATAACCCTTACTTTGGAAGTCTGAGACAGGTAGATGTTGAGCCTCAAGGGCAAAGTGGGTAGCATGGCATGCTTAAGGCAGCCTAGAAAAATAACAATACTATACCTGTAAATAAACCATCCAACTGCTTGATGAAGTTCTTGACGGCCTTCCTATTGTAAAGTTGGTAATAATTTTATTAAATACACTATGACTTCACCAGGAAAATTTCTCATTTTCTCAGGCTATATTATTCATTCCTCAAATGTAATCATCTCCAATCTAATTTCACCAGCCAATGAAAGTAATATGGCCAAGTTAACGACCCTCAAATTGGGAAAACACAGCTGTTTGAATGAAAGAAAAAAAGCCAAGACTTTGGCAAATGGAAATAAAATCCAGTCAAGCTCTGCCCACAAACATTTCCAAGGGACAGTCACTGAGCTCATGTCCTGGCTCAGTCTCAGAGGAAAGTTTCACCTAAGAATTTTTTTAATTAAAACAAATCCATACAGGAAATTCTACATGAGTGGAAGAAAAGGAGGAGAGTCAAAGAAGGAAGAAAAAAAATAAGGAAACAGGAAGAAGAAAGACAAGGCAGAAAATAACAAAATTCTTAGAATCTGAGTTCTGTTGAAAATATGCCAGCAAAGCCCTGTGTTTAGGAGAGACAATCCCCAGAGGCAAAATGTATAGTTATCTCAGTAGTAAAGTGCTTGCCTAAGGTATGTAAAGTCCTTGGAAGCCGAAGACAGGGACATTGCAAGTCCAAGGGCAATCAGGATTATATAGTGCAAACCTTCCTTAAAAAGGCAGAGGGAGGACATATTAAAATACAGTTAAATAGGTAAGCCTTTATGAATTTTTATAAATTGGAGAAATAACACGGAAGTTACTAATGACATTATCAAAGACAAGGTTATACTGATGTTTTTTAAAATTTATGTGAAAATTCTTTAAAAATATTTAAAGATAGAAGAATAATTATTTTAGATAATTTCTTTATTTCTATTTTGTCTACTTATATTTTGTTTTGTTTTAAAATTTGGGCTTATTTATTTTATGTGTATGAGTGTTTTGCCTACATGAGAGTATATGTACATTACGTGCATGTCTGGTGCCCACAGATACAAGAAGAGGTCATGGGAATCCTATGGAACTGATAAGACTGTAATTGACACTAGTTGTGCACTGCCAATGTAGATGTTGGGAACTAAACATAGGTCCTCTTCAACAGCAACAAGTGTTGAAGACTACTGAGCCATCTCTCCAGTTCCCTAGTTTTATTTTTATTTTTGTTTTTTGAGACAGAGTCCTTGTGTACCTCAGGTTGCCCTCAAACTCAATATATTTCTGACTGACCTTAAACAACTGATCTTCCCTCTGCCTCCCAAGTGCTGAGATTGCATACACCCATATCACTAATGATACATTATTTAATTTGGTGTAGTAGTAAGGATTGAACAGAGGTTATTGGAAAGGTCTTTACCAACATAATACATCTCCAGCTCCATATGATTCTTGATCAATAACATAAACCATGGTTTATAATTTTTGAGACACTAACTAAACATGGAATGAAGAAAAGAAATACCAATACATCAGAAGCTATGAAAAACAATAGAAAATATGAAAACATTATCAATAGTGAAAATCCAAAAGAAGATAATCTATGAAATAATACCAGTGATTTAAGAACAAAATGGACAAAACTATCAATATTAAAAGACATAGATAAATCTAGACTGTGTTTCAAACAGTGGACATTTGAATATATTATGGAAAATTTTTAATGTCTAAAACAGAATGGAAATTTTCTAAAAAAATTTATGATGTAGCAAAGAATTTGATTCAAATAACAATATGACCAATAGGCACATACAGGATAACATAAATGAGAATATAACAAAAGTTAATAATAAACATTTTAAAAAATTTTGTTTAGCTATTATATTGGTATTCACTAAATAAGACTGATATTTGCCAGTACATGAATCATAGACTGAAGAAAGGTGAAAATGTGAGAATGTAAATTCTATCATAGAAAGGTATATTATTTAAATGTCCATGCTAATGGTAAAAACAATATTGTAGTAATATGGAATGCCAATTCTGATTGTTACTTGCAGAAATTGTGTAAGAATATGGAATACTATTATTAATCTCTCATTTGAATCAGATTCATGTATTACCTTTTCCTATGGAAATACTATTAAAGGATTTATTCAATGAAAGCTAAGTATAAATATATGTGATTCAAAAAGTGAAGCTGAATGTTTAGGAGGCCTCATTCTCAAATCCTGACAGTGGGACCTCCAGTGAGTGGTCCAAAACTGGGTGGATGTGAAGGGTATCAATTATACCAACCAGTATTATTTTGCTTTTACAAGTGCATATTAATTTTATAATACAGAAGCTCTGACATAAAAAATGTGAGTAGATCCACAATAGAAGTTAGTGTCTATAATTTAAGTTATTATCACCCATAAAGTATGAAAATGCTTATAATTCAGGAAGTATCTTCATTTGTTTTTTATTAATAGCTGATGTTAATTCATGGAAATGATGCAAAGATTTGTGGCTATATGCTATTGAGAGGAAGGGTAACTAATCACATTAATATTGGTTTTAATTTTGCAAGATGTAGAAGATGAATGTATGCCCTTCTGAGAATGGACTTTGCTTAAGGACATATATTAATAAATACTGACTAGGCGATTTTCTATTATTTAATAAAGTAGAAATAAATTTCACCTATCTTCTCTTTGCAAGACTGTTTTGCCTGTGCATATGACAGGTTAAAAGTGGAAGCTCCTAAAACTCCCACATTGGATTCAAATAATTTGCTGGTACAACTCACAACTCAGGTAACACATGATTGCTGTTCTACATATAAGAGATATTATAAAGGATAATGATGAAGGGGCATGTGGGACAGCTATGGGATCATGGACATTGGGCTTCCATGTCCTTGTCAGGCAACTCACCGTCCCAAGGTCATCCATCACATGTTCAACTTTGTGGAAGCTTCTTGAATTCCAGCCCTATCCTTTTGGGTTCTTGCAGAGACATTACTATGTGACTAATGCTAATACTAAATGTGTTATCATCTTTCTTTGTCTGTCTGTATAAGACTGCTTTTTAATGGATCTGAGACAGGAGCTCTTCTGAGGTGAGGTGCTTATAATAACTCATACTTCATGTATGTAAACATCCATGTGATTACATTGACTTAATTTTGCCTGTTTATTTTCTCGTGGTAATTATGAATTAAACCAGGGACTTGTGTATACTTAGCAAACAAATCTATCAATGAAGTTAATAATTTCTCTCTGATAATAGGAATCAACAAAAATAATACAGGAATGTGTAGAATTGCTATAGTCCAATAATATGAGAAATCTTTTTGCTCTTAGTATAAATTGAAATATTTCAATTAAAGATTATTACATCTATTAAATGTATTATAATTTTATTTTGAAATAATTATAGTTTAAAAGTAAGCCAAATCCTTCTTTTGTACTTTAATGATAATAGATTTCAGTGACTAGTTTATACTTTGGTTAGGGTTAGGGCTAGGGTTAGGGTTAGGGTTAGGGTTAGGGTTAGGGTTAGGGTTAGAGGGTTAGGGTTAGGGTTAGGATTAGGGTTAGGGTTAGGGTTAGAAATTATGTAAAATTATGTGAAATTATGTAAAGATGGCTAAAATTGATATTTTCATATATCATAATATACATCCCTATGAATTTATATACACATAAAGGTATATACATACATATATATAGGTAAAAGTTTGAGAAAGAAAGAAAGTGACAACCTTTCATATTTAATATAAAATGCATACAACTGGAAAAGAGTTTTAATCTTGGCAGAGCCTATATCTAATTGCTGCCAATGTTCTTTCCTGTATTTGATAACACTGACAATCTTAACACCAGGCTGCTTAGTATCTGTTTTCAGCATATACACTTGGTATTCTGTTTATAGTCTTATTTTAATCAAGTGAAATAAATGGGTATTACATCAACAAAGCCTGAAAATGCTGCTGACCAAATCCTCTGTGTTTCAGTGCTAATTGTCTTTGAAGTCCTGGTAATATTCAGTGCAGAGTGAAGAATGCATGATTTGTGTGCACTTAGTAAAATTAACTCTTGAATTTATTTTTGCTGACTTTATTTTTCTTTGCCAAATTTTGTATTTGGCTTCTTTCTGTATAATAAAACAGCTGCTTGCTGACTAAAAATGCAGAAACATAAATAAAAACACGAAATACTTGATTCCCCCCTCCAGGCCGCAGATTTCAGGGTGCTGACTCTGCGTTGCTTTCACTGTATTCTCTGTGCTGCCTCTTAGACTAATTCAGTTCCACAGGCACTCTTGTCAACTCTGAAGGACTTACAAGCATCTGTGAATAAAATTGTACCTCCTACTTCTCAATTGTAATTGAAATGCCATTTGTTTTGTCCCATTTGTGTGACACTGCGTTTTTAAATGTTTTTAACTAAAATAGAATTACATCACCTTCCGCCTTGATTTTCTCCCTCCAGCCCCTCCCTCACAGCTACCTTACCCCAAACTCTTCACAAGTTCCACACTCTTAAATGGATAGTCTCTCTTTTTTTGATTATTTTTGTTACATAAATCTATGTGAATATTGTGTGTATACATATCTACACATGTGTGTATACATAAATGAACATACATATCTAAATACTTTATACACACACACACACACACACACACATTTGATCACATATGCACACTGAGGCAACAAATAAGGCACTCAGCCTTATAGAGTGAACAGCTACCAGTTGTCAGGGTATTTGACAGTCATTAAGGAGTATGCTGGCTGATGAGCCATCCAACTCTAAGGTCTGAGCACACGCATACACATACACTCACTCACACACACAAACACACACACACACACACACACCACAAACACACACCACATTAATCCTGTTTGTTCTTTTACTCCAACCCTAACTAATGGATCCCCTATTCCTTTCTTATGTTGATAAACCAACAATAAGCAATTAATTTTCTGTTTTTGAATTTACCTATTATATCCAAAATAGGTAACAATCTAAATAAGTGAAATAATCTAAAATAAGCGGACTCATACCCAAGACAGTTACTGTCCAGCTTGATCACGTAGCACTGAGGTGATCAATGCTTTTCTGTATTGAATCATGTAAGAGTTCTTGAGTTCCCACTTTTTTCTGCTTAAATAACACCCCATTATATAGATACATAAAAGTGCTCCTATATTCATAGGTTGTCATATCTTGTGTTGTTTCCAAGTTTTAAAAATATTATTTATTTTATTTTATGTGCATGGTTGTTTTACCTATTTGCTCTTTTAGGAATCACTTGGCTGTGAAAGCCAGAAGAGGGCATTGGGTGTCCCAGAGTTGGAGTTACAGAGTTATATAAGCCATTATGTAAGTGGTGAGACTCCGACTTGGGTCCTCTGAAAGAGCAGCCAGTGGCTTCAAGCACCGAGTTATTTCTCCAGTGCTTTCTGACTATTTTATAAAGATGTTTTTGTTTGTTAAATTTGATTGTTTAAATTTCACACATGTTTATAACATGTTCTAACACTACTCTCCTCTTCTACCCTATCTTAACTCTCTCTTTCTTTGTTCAACCCCTTTTTTGTGGAAGGTGTTTTTCCCATAATCTGTCACAATCCAGAAGTTCAACAAGAAACAGTAGGGCTCTGCATGCCTCTTCCTACTACATGGTTAACTGCTGTCAAATCCTATGTTGTACAAGCAGTATTCATGCCACTACATCCACTGTGAGAATACGATTTCAGTAGTTATTCTACGGCAAAAAGAGAGCTTTTCCAAACCTCTCCCGTATCTTACGGCTCTTAACATTCTTTCTGTCTCGTCTTCTCTGATATTCTCTGAGAATAAGATGGTGTATACATGTCCTATTTAAGACTGAGCATTCTAGGCCGGGCGTGGTTGCGCACGTCTTTAATCCCAGCACTTGGGAGGCAGAGGCAGGTGGATTTCTGAGTTCGAGGTCAGCCTGGTCTACAGAGTGAGTTCCAGGACAGCCAGGACTACACAGAGAAACCCTGTCTCGAAAAACCAAAAAAAAAAAAAAAAAAAAGACTGAGCATGGGTTTCTGTACTCATTGCCATTTGCCATAAAGATAGGCTTTATCTGATCAAGACCTAGAATAGCATTACTCTGAGTATAAACATAGATATTTAGAAGGCAGCTCGATGTTATGTTTGTTTAGCTGAACAATAGTAATAAATTTCCACACTATGGCCTTTGATTTCCGTGGCCAGAGTGTATTGATGGCATTTACAGACTTCCTTTGTACACAGATATGTGGTCTATTTTACAGAAACTTACACGTATTGCTGAAAAGAATCTGTGTTTGATGATGTTATGATGAAACTGTTTTTCTTTAAAAATCTATTAAGTCCATTTCATCATTGATGACATTTAACTCCCATGTCTTGTCTAGATGAATTTTCTATTGGTAAAGTTAAATTATGACATAATCTACTTTGATTTTGTTATTTAGTTTGCTCTTATATGCCAATATTCCTAATTTGGGAATGATTATGTTTAGAATTCTAAAGTCCTCTCAGATTGTTTCTCTCTTTAAAAGAAAGAAGGATAGTTTTCTATATTAATTCAGACTCATTTTTGATTAAGGTATACATTTAAAAATTTTAAAAGCATTAATTGTGTGAATGTTTTTCCTGAAGATATGTATATTCACCATATATGTATTGTCCTCAGACGCCAAAAGAGTGTGTCTGACCACCTTAAATGAGGTAGCAGGTGGATCTGAGGTCATATTGATGCTGGACCTGAACCTAGGTCCTCTGCAAGGATATCAGGTGCTTTTAACTTTCTTTGTATACTTCATATTTATTAGAATAATCAGAATATAAAACAATAACACTATGAAATCAAAGCCTAGCAGTACAAATAGTTTGGTGTGCAATGCCTGAGACATACTCTTGATCTTCTGTGCTCCAAATGGCCGGAAAAAAAATCCACTTTTCTGGCTCTGCCACACACAGCACACACAGTTTACCTTTGAGTGGAGCCTATTGCCTGTTCCTCTCCTGGATGGTCCCTCCAAGGTTCTGGCACCTCCAATATATAGAGATCTCCATTAAGGTTGCAGTGCCCGTTACTTGCCTCTCCTCAGGTGAGGACATGCACTACAAAGACTCAGCTTCTGAAAATAATTGTATTAATACCAGGAAGGATGCTTTCAAGAGGATTTCACCACAATGATGTTGGCCTCTTCTTAAAATCAAAGATTTCTTAGTCCCAGCTAACCCCAAACCATAAATTTTCAATTCAAAATAGCACATGAAGAGCCGTGATAGGTTTTTTTGCTTCCATCAGAGACCAGGATCCATCATATATATCTGTCTCAGCACTTTTACAATCTAAACTTCCATTGGAATTCATTAAGCTTTGAACATCGAACAGTTTTTTTCTAGCCTGAAGCTCCAACCATCCCCTTCCCAGCCAAGGCATGGTCTCTGCAATATTCTACTCCTAGAACCAATTTTTAATACCAATTATGTTTTTATTGCTGTGATAGCACCATATCCAAGAGCAGCTTGGGAAGAAAGAATTTGTCCTACTTACAAATTATAGTCTACCATGGAAGAAAGTCAGGGCATGGGACCTGGGAACGAACTGGAGCAGAGGCTGCAGGGAAATGTTACTTAGTGACTTGCTCTCTAAGGTTTGGCCAACTGCCTTTTCATACAGGATAAATGATTAAAACTGTACAAGAGTTGTGGCATAGCCACTTTCTTGGCCTGACCTTTTGACCAGCATTATTTTTCTGAGTGACACTTCATCATTTAAATAATTATTTTGTGAGCCTTGGAGTGAATAATTGCTACCTGCTTTGAGACTTTCCTTGCTTTCAGCGAACCATAATTTCAAGGACATATTTGAAAGGGGTATTTTTCTCTTGTTAGTATTCACCTTTCATTCATTTCTTTCACCCAGAGATGATGTGTACAGCACCCACGAGGAAGGCTGATGTTGGCATGGTTTAGACATTAAGCTTTGTAATTTCCCTACATGAAAGGTGTATGTGAGAGCAATTAAGTTACAACCTTTATACTTCTGTCACATTCCTGAAGCTGATACTTACAGACTCTGATAACCCAGCTCTAACTAGGGTACAGCAATGTTCACTACATCGACTTAGGGCTATGGAGAGAGATTTTCTAAAATATCTTTCCTTTTTGGGCATGAATACTTGAATGAAATGGAGAATCTCACCAAAAAGTGAGCTTGGCCAGAGAACTTCAATTGCAAGATAGAAAGGACTTTCCACTGAAACAATGTGTTAAAAGAGACAATTTTCCTGGCTGCTGAGACTATAGTGGCACTCTGTAAAACAGGCCATTAGATCATAGCAAACTGTTGCCTAACAGATAGGAAACCTAACCATAATGGAGTCCTTCAATGGGTCCAGACTGAGTTCCTCACCCATAAGAGCAGTAGAGATAGCTGAGTCACTTATTTTTGTGGTGGGTGATAAGCATGTGCCCAAAGGAGGTAAGTCTTGTGACAAAAAAGCAACGAGTATACAAGCCAGAGGCTTTCTGGCATTTCAAAGCCCCACTCCAAGTATTTTAAGGCCTCCCAAGTGTAGAGCTGAGGCAAGAAGTCTTTCTGATAACACTGTGGGATGTCACAACCAGGAACCTTCAAGTGTCTTTAAGCCCTGCAAAGTTCCTGAGTTGAGAAAAACAAGGAGCAGAGAGGAAATTCCTGTCCCCAATATGGGCCACTCATGTGGCTGGAGGTGCTGACTGATCTGTGAAAGAATTCAGTTTTCACATAAGAATAAATAAGCATATAGAGGACCTGACAAAGAACACAGTAAGCACAATAGGAATAAGATGCCTGAGTCTGGACAACTTGGGCCCAATTCTTAAGCATGTAGGATGAACCACTCTACACACAACTCTCAATCAATGACTTGTGGCTTTGTAAATGGGGACAGTTCTGGCTGACCTGGACCTAGATGATGCAGGTATGCACAGGGCTACACGTATGTGCTATTAGGATTAACTCCATTCTGCCTGACCTGCGATCGGTCATGTTATTCTATCATTATCAGTTTGTCTATTACTGAGCCTCAGCTTTCTGTTAGGGGATATTTCTGGTCCAAACTTTCCCAGGGAGCCCATTTTCCTTATGATGTACCAATTATGATATTCTTTCCACAGTAAAAAAGTGGCAGTCACATAGTGACTTAGTGACACACAGTCAAAACCAAAATAATCAAACAACAGATAAAATCTAGTAACTTGGAACAAAGAGAATGCTATGATCCCCATGTATTTCTGTGTTTTGATAATCTAAAGAGGCAACAGATATATCTGAAAGTTTTCACAGAGTGTCTATTTACTCCTGAGGCTGGAAAGGTAGGAATGCCACCAACTATGACAAAGGCACCTGTTCTAGCTCTCAGATGGAGAATTCATATTCTAACGAACAAAGAGTTTATATGTTTTCTAAGTTTAAAACAAATACACTAGCATCTTCTTTCTCAGACCAGAGCAAGATCCTTCTAGCTGAATATTGGTTAACTCTTTGCTTTTACTTAGCATCCACCCCTGATCATTGACACAATGGCTACAGTAAATTGAAGGAGCAGCTCAACTGCCATTGCATTACTGACAGCATACTGAGGTCACTTATCCATCATGTTTCATTCATACATTATTAAGAAATGGTTATGAGAACTTGTTTTTGGTGGCACTGGATTTGATATTCTTGGCCAATTCAATGTCATCTACTGAAGCAGAATCTAGAATAGACATCATGTAAAACTATATGGGAATAAATTGAAAACTTAGAAATAATAAATATTTCAAAATATTCTCCTCCCAATGGAGCTGTGACAGATATAAAAGGTTTGAAAAAAGAGAAGATATCTACAAAGACAAATTGTTCCAATAAATGAGTTTTTCCTTGAATGTGAAGAGAACTTTGATCAATATGCTATGACCTGAGGTAGTTAGACATATTGAAATGAAAGATATATTATTACTTTAACTGACAATTATTCCTTAACCTTCCAAGCACTCACATGCATTATTCCTTTAAGAGTCGTGAGATATATAAGCTTTATATTATTTTTCCTATTTAACTTTTTCTTGTTTATTTCTTAAATCTCAAATAAAGTTGTTCCAATGAAAAAGTATGCCCTCACCAATATGTGAGGCGTTTATGTCACTATAAAATTAAAAGAGTTATTTTTTCAACCATAAATAATTGTAATTCTTAATAGTTTTGCACATATGGTGGAATATAAGATTGTGAAGATGTTATTCTTTGGCTTAAATACTTTAAATTTAGGTAAATACATTTTTGTAGCTGAGGATACAGCTCAGTGACAGAGTCCTGGCAGCAGTCCTCAGTACCAATCTAAACCATGCCAAGCAGCAAAGATGCACAAGGAGACACTGACGTTTTCTGCCTGTATGTTGATGATGATAGATAGATAGGTAGACAGATAGTCCATAGATATACAGATAAAGAGATAGATAGATAGATAGATAGATAGATAGATAGATAGATAGATAGATAGATGGATAGATGGATAGATAGATAGATGGTCCATAGGTATATAGATAAAGAGTTAGATAGATAGATAGATAGATAGATAGATAGATAGATAGATAGATAGGTGTATGTACTAATAGATTTATGGTTTAGAAACAAAATATTAAACACACTTTTATATGAATATATTATTATGGACTCAATCACTGATTTATTGGAAAGCTTTATGTGCCTCATCTGGACGTCTCTGGCCTGCTGTGCTTCCATTGGTCTAGCATGATCTGGAAATTTTGAGTAAATTTTAGCAATAGTAGGTTCAAAGTTTCTCAAATGCAACATTGAAAAGTATAACCTTTAATGTCACTTAAGCATGTAAAGTAATTACATATATGTGAATAAATACATAAATACAACACATGAGTCTGTTTAGTGTGCTTGAATGTATAATTTTAGGGCTCCCCATTTGGCGTTACACAACCAGTTACAGGAATCATCTCTGCAGAGCAACACTGCCTCTCAGCAGTGCTTCATTGACTTTAGCCTCCATTTGATAAGTATAACACTTCAAAATTTAAACTTGAATAGCATTGGATATTAATTTGTATTTTAGCTTTAACACTAAATTATTTATTTATTTTTGAACAAATGTACAATTTATTATCTCATGAAGCGTATTTCATTGTTATATATCACTTGGGCTCTGTTATCATTTTATCCATAAGGCAATTTTAGTATTATTCTTTTGTAATGTCCTTATGTTTGCAGTACTGAACCCATGCTCAGATCTTATTGTGTACTTCAACATTTCACACATGCTGGTGACAAACAAATTTTGGCTACTATGGATATCAGTATGTTGCTATTGCTGAAATAGGCACAGTTCTTTTACTCAAGCATCATGTGCATTGCCATTTCTGCCATCTCCACATTCTTTCTTAACTGAGATAGATTTAATTACTACCATTGACAACATCTAACAAAAATAAGCTATCTTAAGTTTTCAAATTACCCAAGCATGTGATCACCAAAATAATTCACTCTCTAATGCCTACAAAGTTTATATTTTGAATTTCTCTCTTCTTTTTAAATAATATTTACAAAATAATGTTACAAATAAGTGTTGGTCCTTTCTCTTTCTTTCTAAGTTGATGAGGTTGCATTTAATATTTCCTCCTTTGTTTTGTAAGTCATATTTTAAAGGACTCTGAAAATTACTTTTGTATAACTTGTGTTCTTTTCCTGGAGAAGATTTGTGAAGTGAAATAAAGCAGGGACAGAAACACAGATACAACATGAACTCACACATATATAGATCTAAAAGTTTGGCTTAACAGGAACAAAGAATGACAGGATTATCAGAGCCAGGTAGCACAACTACTGTGGGAAACGGGTAGAAGTTAGTCTAAAGATAGCATGGGGTTCACATCCACGAGTTGTACACATGGATGTTCTATTAAACAGTACAGTGGATGTAACTAATAACAGTGCACAGTATATTTCAAAATTGCTGTAGGATGATTTTGAATGTTGTAACAGGAGGAAGAGGTCATGGGACCTCAGGAATAATCAGTGCCGGAATGCCTGCTTCACACGTGCAAAACCTTCAGTGTGACTTCCAGCTCAGAAGAAAAAGGCACACAACCTTAACAAGGAAACAAGGAAGCAATATCAAGGATCATAAGAGAAAAATCTCACTGAAATTATAAGAAAAGTAGCCTAGAGAAATCACCAAAGCCACAGAACTTTTAGGTGTTCTTTTCTTTATAAACAGTATTCTTATCATTTATGTTTTTAAACATATAGTTTGGGAGGCTTCTTAATGGAGAAGAGTCTGAATTTCTACTGTAAGAATAGAAATCTGGTTTGTTTGGGTTTTTTTATCGCGTGAAGATGTGTCAGTTGAACTTTATTTCCCTAAAACATTATCCAATCAGTTATTAAGAAAACTGTAGTAGTAAGCAATAGAAAAACATAATGTATAGAAATTAATCACATGAATGAAATTTAGACTTCATGTAGTCAAATTTCAGGAAGCAAAATTACAAACTATCAAGAGTTTTCATAAAAGTCAATCACATGAAAACAGGAGACAGTATTTCTCTAGAAGCTGACCTGCATTGTTTAGCAGTGCTTGGCAGCGTTTAAAGGTAAAGACTTGTCAGCATGTTTACAGGTAGCATGCTGCCTCTTGGATGCTTCATAATGCTGACCCTTTTCAGAGCAAACTCAGCACTCCTGGTCTGACACGCTCACGCAGAAGGGAGTCAGAGAACACTGTGTGGCTGGCAGGCTTCTCCTCCTGTGGGGGACATTGTTGCACAGTGGGGTCACTGGCTGACACAGCTCATGCCATTTCGCATGAGAAATTGGCTGCATTCCTGTCTGCTCGGGGCTGAGATGTCCCCTTTCAACCCTTGCCACCTTCCCCCCAGCACAATCTGATTTCTGAGATTTAGACACCTGAAGCATGAGGGAGGACAGGAGGTTAATTCAGCATTTCTCTGAATAGTTCAGTACAAGAAATGGTTGCCAAATAACAAAGGTGCTGCTTTCTGCAAGGACTTGGAAGTGAAGGCATGATTTAGAAACACAAAGTGCAATCCAATGAGGATAATGTTGGCATCTGTCCAAGCATGAGATTCTCAAAGGCCATGAGGCCGGGCCTGCCTTTGCTTTCTTTACAGCTTTGATTGCCTGGATTAAATTGTATCAGTCTATCAATTTGAGGGCCATTAAAATGTCTCTGTCTTTTCCTCTGTCAGCCGTTTTTCTGGATAGGTATCTCAGGAAACTGATGATAATAATCAGCCCATCACTAAGAGTGACTTTCAATGGCCACAGTAATTACCTCATGTAAGAGGATAAAAGGTGACACATCACCTGTTGAATTGGCCCCGGGAGCATCTCTTCAAATCTAAAAGATGCACAATAGGACTGCAGTGCTGAACATAGAACTGCAGCGTTGGGTCAAGGGCTGTTCATAACCAGATACTCCACCTACAATGCCACACAGATTAATCTGTCAGACTGATGAAGTTGGGAAGGCTTGTGGTGAAAGACTAGTGAAAGATAATGCCTTAGAAAAATCATAGGTATGTTACTTGTAGACAGAGGTTTGTAGACATCAGCTAAGCTCAGCTCTGTTCTGCTTCATAATGACCAGTCTAGCTCATATTACTAAGACAGTTAAGTGTTGAAATCTCTGAAATTGTTTGCATAAATATTAAAGTAATCTTTAGAGATTTGTGAGCATTCTTTTCAAGACTTCCACTCCTTGCACAACAAATTCAGGACTGTATTTTCCAATGTGAAATTGCAGAGTCTCTGCATATAACTCCAGTGCCCATATATATGTCTTAAACTATGTCTAGCACCCTGCAAAGAAGATGGAGTATAGATGCTGTGTAAATATTTGTTTCATTGTTTGATTTGGGGGGAAATAGCCCAAAAAAACTCCATGCACTTTCAATCCAAACAGGATGTTTATACAATTTTCCAGTGATGACTGACTGAAAATATGGATGTAGGGCTAGGGAAGATGGAGACCATCTGTACTGATCAATGAATAAGCCTGTCCTTAGAATCTTAAAACTCATCACTTCAAAGATGGTCACTATAGAAGCCTGACATAAACTGTGATTGTGTCCACCTGGTACACATGGCTTGTTCAGAGATGCCATATGAACTGAGGTGTATTTATAAATGGGTGAGTAAAACTGTCTATTAAGTGTACATACACATGGAAAAAAAGTGGTGTGTATTTTTGTTCTGGAATTATATGGTGAGTCATTTAGTAGTGCATTGCAGAAGAAATAGAAACGGTGTTTGTGGGCTTTATTACTTTCATGCTCCTTCAAAAAGAAAACACTAGGCCCTCTATTGTTTATCACATGCTGAATGCACATAAAGACTGAATGAACACAGAACAAAAATGTGTATGTATAATGTGGTACATAGTTATTTAAATAAATTATAATTACAATACAAATTCAAATGTATTTAAATGGAAACTACAATATAAATTTTAAATACTTTTTAGTTATGTGAACAGACGTTTGGGGGGATTTGTAGTTATCACAATTACAGAGATGTGAGTAAACTTCCTTCTAGAAGGGCATAGATGTTAGAACTAATTCTACCCTATAGCTTTGTTTTACAGTCATAAATGCTGAATGAACACATAGATAGAAATACATTTCCCTTGAGCAATCTTACTGAAGGTTTCAAATTCTGTTAGAAGCATTTTAATCAAAGAGAGTGTAGTGATATTGTTTTCAAGGGCAAATGGAAAATCAAAGGGAGAAGAGCGAACAGTTGACTTGTAAATGATATGTTTCGCAGTTTGTAAATGGACAGATTCAATAACACAGAAAGAAGAAAGGAAAACAAGATTTACTAATGACTAAAATGAACATGGTCTTTGTTTTGTTTTTGGTTTTTTGTTTGTTTGTTTGTTTTTGGTAAGAGTATATTTGATAATATTCTCAGACCAAAAACCTGAAAATAAAAATGAAATGCATTGAGTAATGAACAAGTGGTGATGATTCTTATTGGACTCTTACGTGATGATTTTAGCAGGTGAAATCATACTTTAACGCTAGGCATGGGGATGCTAGCAAACTCTAATCTCAGCACTAAGGAGACTCAGACCTCAGATGGGATCATGAGTTAAGAGTACACCTAGCCTCTTGGCAATGCATTATCTAGCAAAATAAATGCATAGATAAATAAATAAACAGTAAATTAAATTAAATCTTAGAATGGTTACATCAATTCTGACCTGCAATATATACTGACTTCACTGTTTCATTCAAATAAATATTGCTATACTGTTACAAAAACAGAACAATAAGATAGATAATACACATCACCAGAAATATTACTGAGATGTTTACATTAGTCAACTTTATTTTAGTCGAATTATAACAAAATACCAGAAAAACATCATATACTGAATAGGTGTATTTTGAATTTCTAATAATTGAATGAACCCCATGTCTTTGTGTCTAAGACAATGAAGCATGTCCAGGAAGGGCTCATGATACAGAAGATAGCTCACTTCATGAGGCAGGAAGAAAAAAATAACATGAATGAATAAAGCTCTTACAGTGCGCTTTCCAGGATATCTCCTCAAAGCACTGCTCTGAAACTAAGTCTTACTCAGTCATTTAGGAACACCAACCCAAACATAGTGCAAGTTAAATGAGAATCAAAATATAATTAGCTAGCCCAAATAGTTGAAGCTTCCAGGTTAATACCAGCTTAGTATCAGGAACAGTTTATCTCTATTTTAGTTATTGGTTCATGCAATCTTGTAGCACACATGCCCTTCAAAGGATATAGGATATTATTACTGTTCTTGGTTACATTCCAGTACTGATAGCATGACTAGGTTGCTGAAGATACTATATACTTGAGTCATAGAGCATAAAGAAACAAAGCTGTCATTGGCCTTTCCCAGTCTTAACAGAATAACCATTGATCTTAGTGCTGTGTGAATTCTACTACAAAAATAACCTGCTGAGGAATATGTCCAAATCTGTGCAATAGTGGTACAAACATCATAGAGATAACTAATTACTCTCAGATGAGGTTTAAAGCCTGCTTTCTGGAATAGAACCCATATGTCCTTATTTTCTTTCTATTACAGTAATAAACACCATGAACAAAGACAAAGTTTAAACGCTAGCTTGACTTAAGTGTTCCCATCTCAATACACCATTGAGGCAAGTCATGTAGAAGCAGGAACCCAGAGGCAGGAACTGAAGCATAAATCACAGAAAAATGCTACTTTCCATCTTGGTCTGTATGAATTCTACTGTTTGTACTTTTACACCAGGGGTAGCACTGTTAACAATGGACTGAAACTTTCCCTATAAATCCTCAGTCAAGAAAAATGCTTGAAAATTTACCTACAGTCCAACCTTATGTAGAGGCTATTCCTCAAAGGAAGTGCCCTCTTCTCAGATGAATCCATCTTGTTAAGTTGTCAAAACAAACAAACAAGCAAACAACAAACAAAAACTAATGAGCACACTCTAACTGACATGTATTGTAAGGCAAAGAACCCATGGCTAGACAAGTCATAGGTTCTGGGAGTGAGCCAAATATTATTACATTGTTAATTGAACATATATTAGACACCTGGCTACTTCTTATTATAGACATAGATTAGTGTATCATTGAACCATCTACATAAGAGCTGAAGAGATGGGTCAGCAATTAAAAGCACTGCCTACTTTTCTGGATGACTTAAGTTATTGGGAAAATCTAGGAGCTGGGAAAATCTAGGAGCTGGGAGAAGAAAGATTTTATGTTCAAAATATATGGTATTAAAAACTATTTAAGTGTGCAACATGTGAATTAACCTCTTTGGTTTGAATTTTCCTCTGGCACCTTCTGAAGGTCTAGATTTGTAGAAACATACTGTTTTGAGTTGATTCTATCACAGGATGTCTTATTTCCTCCATCTATGATGATTGAAACTTTTGCTGGGTATAGTAATCTGGGCTGGCATCTCTTGTCCCTTAAGAGTCTGAAGCACTTTTGTGCATTCCCTCCTGGGTTTATAGTCTCCACTGAGAAGTCATGTAATTCTAATAGGTCTGCCTTTATATGCTACTTGGTGTTTTCCTTTGAAGTTGTATTATTCTTTCTTTGTTCAGTATGCTTAACATTGTGATTCTTATGTGGTGAGGGGTCTTTCTTTTCTGGTCCAATCTATTGGGTTCTCTGTATGCCTCTTGTATCTTTACAGACATTTTCTTTAAGTTAGGCCAATCTACGATTTTGTTGAAATATTTTCTAAGCATTTGTGCTGCTATTCTCCTTTCTCTGTTCATATTATTCATAGCTTTGTTCTTTTCATAGTATTCGATATTTCCTGGATGTTTTGTGTCAGGAATATTTTAGATTTCACAGTTTCTGTTAGCTTTGTACTTTTTGGGACTCCTAACAATGGGAAAGTGTGTGCCTCTGACTCTTTTGCCTGCCTGCTCTTGAGACCCTTTTCCTTCTGTTGGGCTGCTTTGTGCTGCATCAATAAGAGAGCTGTTATCTCATTGTATTGTATTTTGTTTTGCCCTTTTCAGCTGTCATATCCTGGAGGCCTGTTCTTTTAAGAACAGAAAATGGAGTGAGAATGGATCTGAGATAGGGGAAGTTGTGGGGAACTGGGAAAAGTAGAGGAAAGGGAAACTGTGGTTGAGATGTATTGTATGAGAGAAGACAATATTTTCAATTTAAAAAATAGAATAATGTCTGAAGTCTCATTTAGGAGTCATTTTAACTGTGATTCCCAATAATTTTAAAACAAAGCTACATGATTCCAACATATAATAGTAATGAATAAGTATTTACACGCCAAAAAGAATGGATGGAGGAAAAGGAGGGAAGATCAAACCAAGTCAACATGGAAACCATGCAGGATAAATGCATGGCTCATACCTGGCATCCCAGAATTGAGAATGAATAAGTCTAGTTTCTGAGAGGTTTAGACTGGCCTACTCAAAGTTCTGTCACAGGTGTCAAGCATTAGGTTGGGTAAGCTCTAATATGTACTTATACTTTTCTCTGAAAATGACCCATGACTCTATAGAATTTACAACATACTAAAGTCGACATTCCAACTTAGGCTTCACACCTCACAATTTCATCAATAGCTTACCAGGGCCTTCTTGTACAGATTTTGACCCTGTCACCCATTATCTAACTTAATCAGCTTTCTTTAACTATAGAGAAATATTATGTGACCCTTTAAATCTGTATTCATCTTGCGTGCTTGTAAAACTAGTCCCAAACTGGCAATGTGTCTGTAATGAGCTTAGCTGCCCCTGTATTTGTCTCTATGAGCCATGTGTCTGAATCTACAGTTGCTTTGAATGTGTGTGGGTAAAGTTGGAGGGTGTGGAGGCTTCAGCTGCATTCTCAGTTCAGGCTTTCTCCTTTCAAATCAATTTGTATTTTCTAAAGTTGAATCATTTGATGAGTATGTTTTTGCCTGAACACCATTCCTCTTGATCTGGCAGAGAACTTTTTTTCTTGATATCACTAACCTTTTTAACTATTGCATCCTCCTATTCATCACCCACTGTGCCTGCCTCTTTAGTCTTGCTCCTGCTGTTTTGTTTACCAAAGTCCTGTACCAGTTGCTCTCTCACAATGCAGACCTTGGAGGAAAACAGTAATACATATTCACAATGCATCATGAATGCTCTCTTGCTTTGAAATTATGCCTGCTAAATATTTCAATCCAGTACTTTAGAATTCAGAATTACTCTGATTCTTAGGCTATGAGCAGAAAAACAGGCAGATAATTCAGAAGAATATTGTCTCAATATCTCTTTTTCTGAGAGGGTATTTATTCCTTTCTGAAACCTCCTGAGCAGGCCTGAACACTAAGAGCATCTTTTGTCATTCTAACCTCCCAACTCTCATCAGTATGGGCCAATTCATTCTGCTTCCTGAACTCATGGGTATTCTAGGTGGATACTCCATACTCTTCCAAGTTCTTCCTACAGATAAGTTAAGAAAAATAAGATTTTTTTAAAAGCCCTGGTTTGTGAAAGCAATGAACATAATCCTCAATCCCAATTTCTGTAGTAGTTATTTTTTTCATTTCTGTGAGCAAGTACTCCACAAAATGCAACATAAGAGAAGGGATATTAAATTTGACATACAACCAAAGTTCATCATGCCCGAAAAAGGCACTCTGGAAGGAGCCAGAAACAGAAAGTTAAGAAAAAAGCAAAGCTTGGATATCAAGCAAGGCCCATTCCCATTGACCCATTCTCTCAAGTAAGAAAATGTCTACTAAAGATTCCATAACCCTCCCAAATAATTCTATCAGAAGTGAATGAAGCATTCAAATATATCGGCCTATGGGGGACATTTCACATTGTAACCCCAGCAGCTGGTGTTGAATTTGTGAAGGTGGGAGAGAAGGTAGGATAACCTGTAAATGAACAAGTCAAATTGCTTATGAAACTCTAAGATGCTTATAGATTTGGGATCCTATAAAAGTCAGATATTTGATTATATAACCAAAGGATGTTGGAACAGCTGGTGGAAATAAGAGTCTCCATATCAGTCTAGGCAGTCATCTGATGCAGAAGTTTTCAATCCAAATTGCTTCTTAGTGTAGTCCCCTCTGGAAGATTATAAAACTCCCAGTTTCTAAGATTTAGCCATTAAGTGAGAATTCTTGTGGTTGGTTCTAGGAATCTGAGTCCCACAATTCTAATATGCAGCACAGACTGAGAACCACTGATGCAGACATTTCTGAAGTAGAGAAATTATATATGTGAGAAAGATTTGATCAATGATGAAAACCAGACCCTATGGTTCATTCATAGCCTCTAGAACATAGAAATAAGTATGAGTGTTGCAGGCATTATTAGGCTGCAGTGTCTCTTCCCACATTTTACAACTGAGAAAGTCTTTATAGACTAAATTTCACAAGGTCCATACTTCCATAAAGGGTCATCACAACAGAAGTAGATTATAGTTTTGGTAGGACTCATTAATTTTATAAATGTTATATAAATCTAGCAAAACACATATACAGAAGCTAACATATAGGAAAAATATGACAGAAAACAAGCAACATTACTGGGAATGCATGAACTCACTTCTACCTCAAGAGAAATAACAACTATTATGTTGATTTCATGTAATAATCTATTTGTATTTAATGACATAGATATTTAAGGTAATTTTCAAAAATGTATATGAAATATATTTATATGTATATGGGCACTAAACATGTGAATGTTTGGTATATATGTAAAATTACCAAAATATTAACCAAAAGTATTGATAAGCTTCTACGTTCATGTCCTTACTGTTTCAATTGCACTCTTTGCAAGAGAAAACTTAGGGCATTCTGTATTTAGTATTTAAACATTTAATAGTTTTGAAAGAAACATTGGACTAATATGACTCACATCCCAATGACTCACTGGACAATGAAAGATTTTGAATTATAAAATAACTGCCAAGAGAAAGGATGTCCAATAAACACTTTAAAATGTAGAAAATCCTCTGAAATACATATGGGTCTCCATGGCAATCAGTTTAGAGAGCCTTGTAAGTCAGGCTGTTTAGTAAGTTGAATAATGAAATGGACCTAAGTACAAACTTTAGGACACATTATGTTTCAACATTTTCTTGTATATGTTTTAAGGATAAGTGTGATAAGATTTGGGAATTAAGTATTCCAAGGAAAATATATCTTACTGGTTTAAGGATAGTTTTTAACTATTGTTGCTTCCAAATTTTTCTGATGGAAAATATTACAGAAAACTTTGAAGGACTTAAAAAAATAAAAAGGGGGCTAGGATGAGAGAATGATAGGACTACAATTAAAGCTTTTGTGTGTTGCTTTCAAATGCATTGTACAGGAATTCTTTTTTAAATTATTTTATTTATTTACATTTCAGTGTTATCTCTCTTCCTGGTCACCCCTTCACAAGTCCCCAATCCCTTTCCCTTCTCCTTCACCTCTGAGTGGGTGCTCCCTCACCCATCCATCCATCTCCACTTCACCCCTCTACAATACCCCTGCTCTGAGGCGTCAAGCCTCCACAAGACCAATCATGTTCCCTCCCATTGAGACCAGACAAGGCAGTCCTCTGCTACATATGTAACAGGGGCCACAGACTAGTTCATGTATGCTCTTTGGTTGGTGGCTTAGTCCCTGGGAGCTCTGAGGGGTCTGGTTAGTTGATACTGTTGTTCTTCATAAGGAGTTGCAATCCCCTTTGGCTCCTACAGTCCTTCCCCTAGCTCTACCATAGGGTTCCCTGGGCTTAGTCCAACTGTAAGTTGTAAGTATCTGCATCTGTCTCAGTCAGCTGCTGGTAGAGCCTCTCAGAGGTCAACCATGTCAGGCTCCTGTCTAGAAGCACATCTTAGCATAAGCAGTAGTGTCAGCGTGTGGTGTCTGCAGATAGGATGGATGCCAAGGTAGGGCAGTGTCTGGATGCCCTTTCCTTCAGACTCTGCTTCACTTTTTGTCCCTGCATTTCCTTTAGAGAGGAACAATTAAAGGTAAAAAACTTTGGTAGGTGGGTGGCTTCATCCCTCAACTGGGGGATCACAGTAGTCTCTTCAGGTTCCATCTCCCCACTGTTGGGCATTTCAGCTAATGTTATCCCCATTGGGTCTTGGAAACCTCTCACATCCCTGGTGTCTGGGACTTTCTAGTGGGTCCCCTATCCCATTATTCATTCTTCTGACTCTCAGGGCTTCTCTTCTGTCTCTCCCCATACCTGATCCTACCCATATTCCCTTCCCCTCCTCTCTCCCACCCAAGTCTCTCTCCCTCAGCCTCCCATGATTATTTTGTTCCTCCTTCTAAGTGGGATTGAAGCATCCACACTTGGGCCATCCTTTTTGTTGAGGGACATCTGGGTTTTTTCTAGCTTCTGGCTATTATAAATAAGGCTGCTATTAACATAACAGAGCATGTGTCCTTGTGATATGGTAGAACATCTTTTAGGTTAAGATTCATATGGTCTACAAGTTGTATCATGGGTATTCTGAAATTTTGGCTAATCTCCACTTATCAGTGAATACATACCATGTGTGTACTTTTGGGTCCGGGTTACTTCACTCAGGATGATATTTTGTCGTTCCATCCATTTGCCTGCATAATTCGTGATGTCCTTATCTTTAATAGCTGTGTAGTATTCCATTGTGTAAATGTACCACATTTTCTGTTTCCATTCTTCGGTTGAGGGACATCTAGGTTATTTCTGGCTTCTTGCTGTTACAAATAAGGCTGCTATATACATAATAGAGCACATGTGCTGGTGATAATTTAGAGTACCTTTGGATATATGTCCAGAAGTAATATAGATGGGTCTTCAGGTAGAACTATTTCCAATTTTCTCAGAAACTGTCAAATTGATTTCCAGAATGGTTGTACCAGTTTGTAATTCCACCAGCAATGGAGGAGTGTTCCTTTTTCTTCACATCCTTGCCTCCATTTACTGTCACCTGAGTTTTTTATTTTACCATTCTGATTGGTATAAGATGGAATCTCAGGTCATTTTGATTTGTATTCCCCTGATGACTAAGCATGTAGTTCAAGGAACTCCACATAAAACCAAATACACTGAGTCAAATGCAAAAGAAGGTAAGAAATAGCCTTGAGCACATTAGCACATGGGAAAATTTCCTGAACAGAAGACCAACAGCTCAGGTTCTAAGATCAACAAATGTGGACCTCATGAAACTGAAAAGCTTCTGTAAGGCAAACAATACTGTCAATAGGACAAAAGAGCAACCTACAGCTTGGGAAAAAACCTTTACCTATAGCTGATAGAAGGCTGCTATTCAAAATACACAAAGATCTAAAGAAGTTAGTCTCTAGAAAACCAAATAACCCAATTGAAAAATGGGCTACGGAGCGAAACAGGATTCTCAACTGAGGAAACTCGAATGGACAAGAATTACCTAAAGAAAAGGTTCTGTGCCCCAGTGTAGGGGAATGCCAGGGCCAGAAAGTAGGAGAGGGCGGGGTGACAGGCATGGGGAGGTGGGAGGCAACAGGGATTTGTTTTTGTTTGTTTGTTTTTTGGAGGGGAAACCGGGAATGGAGAAATTTACATGTAAATAAAGAAAATATCAAAAAAAAAAAAAAAAAAAAAAAAAAAAAGAAATGTTCAACAAGAGTTCTTTATTACAGTTTATTCTGCAAGCTGAATAAGCTTTGGTTCTCAAGTGATGAGAACCAAACTTAAGTTATCTGAAAGAATAACAATTACCCTCATCTACTTAATCATCACCTTTGAGCTATCTTAGTCCTTTTTATTACTGAGCCTTATAACTTGATTATGTATTACCTATTTATTCCTATGTGAACTATGTCTCTGTAATAAGTGCTCTTTTTGGTTGAGAGTGGGGGCAGTATTTCCATGTAGATGTTTGTAATTGCAGCATTTATTCTGTGGTATCACATGAACGAGCTTTTCGTGTTTTTTTTTTTTTTTAATATCCAATGTTTCTTTCCATTTTCAGGCAGTTATCACAAAATTATTGCTAGAAATAAACTGACTAAAATCATGTTGTAATATTCTATTCTATGAGTAAAAATTAATAAATTTTAGAAAATGTATGGAACTTCAAATGTACACATATAGAAGTTTCTAGAACAGGATTATTACACATGTACCAGTAATTACTTCAGTGTGTGAATTATAAAAGAAGGTTTGGATAGTGATGGTGAAATTCATGGTCATTATTAAAGTGGAACTGGAATAAAACCTGACTTTACTTTTATATTCTTAAAAGGACAGCTAGAATCAATCACAGAGAGCCCCTGAGCCCAACATTTAACATGGTGTTCTGACAGCCCCGTTGGGACATCTTCTTTAGGTGTTGCAGCCTTTGTGCTTCATAATGGGTCTGTATTTGGGGATGTTCTCTGTCAGCCAGCTATATTTATTCAAGCTATAAACAGAAGTGGTTATGATGAGAGGAAACAATAATTTTACTTAGAGGTCATAGTAGTTAAGAGACTTTAGTATTAATAAACACAAATGAGGAAAATCGATTTTTCTATTTACAGAGAGACATGGTTTTACTGCATTAATAGTACTTCCCTACATCTTCCCAGGTGAGAACCTGCATAAAAAGAAGCCTCTTACTGATAAAGCAGATGTGGAAAGGCATGAGAATGCAAGGATCAGTTCACAACACAAGCAAATACTGCAGAACTCAAATCTTGTCATAAGAATTAGTCTCCTCCAACTTCATGTGTGGAATGTGTTGATGGACAGCTCTAATACTTCTTAAGCCTTTCTCTCCTTCTGTTGTGGTTTGTTTCCATCAAAAATACATAAAGAACACAAGAAGATAGCCACCAAAAATCCAAACAGCCCAACCAAAAAATGGGATATAGAACTAAACCAAGAATTCACAATAGAGGAATCCCAAATGGCTGAGAAACACCTAAAGAAATGCTCAAAGTCCTTAGTAGTCAGAGAAAAACTTAAGGCAGTTTTGTTGATTTTGTTAAAAATCTGAAAAGGAAGCTCTCAATAAGTGCATCTTTCCCCTCAATGTGTTGTTTGGACTCCTGTGTAAGGGATCCAGGTTTAGAGTACAGGTTAAACTAAAAAAGCCAGATGCCTACGGTGAGAAAAAGAGATGCTGAGACTCAATGATGTTGTAGAAGACCCAGGGATTTCCTCTTCTGCTCTGTGGGAATATACCATCAGCTTGTTATTGCAGAGACTTGTGATGATTATGAAAAGGACTGAGGCAGAGCTGAGCACAGACAGGAAACTTCAGCTGGGATATACTCATCTTACTTTGTCCTTCTGTCTGACTGGTCCATTCCTGCAAGGATGCCCCTCCTTGGGTACATTCAAGGAGATGAGGTGAGAAGCAAGATTTAGAGGAGGGAATTTTTACCACATACCAATATCTTCATGAATATTTCCTAGAAGTTCATGAAAAAAAATGTGTGAATTTCAAAATGAAGAAAACAGCAGATAGAAAGATGTTTTTAGCAAGGCTTATGTTCCTGTTGTTCACAAGTGACTCAGCTATACCTGGCTGTAATTTCTTTATTCCTGTGATGTGGTGCACAATTCATTTTTTACATCAAAATTTATTTCCCAATGCACTGTTGCTATACCTTATCTCAAGTGTTGTACACATAACATACTGCTTTCTTGTGTCCTATAAAATAGAACATAATTTGTCACTGTGTAGGGAGCTCTATGAATTCTAATGTAAAGTTTATCTAAGTCTATAGAAGTGTGTGTGTGTGTGTGTGTGTGTGTGTGTGTGTGTGTGTGTGTTTTAGGTATCTAGTTTTAACGTCTTGGGTATTCTAGACAAAGTCTCTGCCACTGAGCTATAACCTGGCCCTTAGAACAGGGACATCCACCTTTCTGATGAGCTTCAGTTTTGTTTCATATGTAACCTTTAGATGGTGTAGCAATACATTAGGTGATGAACATTTTTAGTTTTAGCTACAAATTTAAACACATAATTGATGGCTTGTTAGCCCTTGGGAAATATTATAACATACACATGCATTAGAAAAACAAAGAGACATGACAGGAGGAAGAATATATGTGTCAGTCATACCAAAATCATAGACTGCATTCCAAATGAGAAGTTACAAAAACAGTGGATATGATACATTGTCCTATATATGGAAAATCACACAAATGTGGTTTGCTAAAGTCTTCTTTGTTCTACGCAGATGCCTCAGCCTAGTAGAATGCTCTTGTTGAATGCTAGCTACTACCAGGTGGAAGTAGCTAGCATTCCCTTGATAATGATTTTACAACACTAGACAAACAGGATGGTTGGGAGCAGCCTGACTGCTCTGTCAGCCATAACTGCTTATTGGCACAAAAGCCTTGGCCTCCATGGGAATGTACTAGCCCAGCTGAAGTCAACAGTTGCCTCGACGGGAAAGTACTGACCCAGCTAAGAACAAAAGATTATTAACCTTGCTGTCAGGTATCCAACAGCCCACTTAGTACCAGCATAGATAAGAACAAATAGTTCAATAATCTTACTGATAACTCTCTAACCACCCACTTGGTTATGAAAGCCCACCTTCGAGTTTGTGGTTAGACATCTAACAGTTCATTTTGCTATGAGATCATACATCTATGGGTCCTGTAGACAAGTGCTTAACTCCCAGCACAGTTAGGGGCAAAAGAGACATGCATCATAGACAGGTGTCTAGCAACCTGAACTTTTTACCTAGCCAGTTTCCTGATGCTGAGAGCACCTGCATTCCCCGAAGACAAAGTGACCCTGTCCCCTTCCCCCTTTCCCCTAGTGCTTGTAAGAGTATATAACCTGAGTGAGAAAAATTAAAAATTGCAGCTTGATCAGACTCCTTGACTTGCTGTCATCGTTCCTTCACATCCCCTGCCTTGCTTTCTCTTCCAGTTGATCCTGCTAGTCCCTGCTCAACTGCCCCGCGAGAATAGCGGGGCACAGATAAAAAAGTAATCATAATCCCTAAGCAGCATTTAGTGACTCACAGCTCAAATCTCAGCTGAATCTCTGGAGGCTGAGATGGAAAGACTGGATTGAAGTCTTCCCCGTGCTGTACAATAAGATCCTTTCTTCAGCAAGCATGCAAAAACAAAGTGCTCATAAATCTATGTACTTGTCTTTCTTACATTCAAGGGTTAAGTTTTATCGTTTCAGCAAACATTATCTATAAGGAACATGAAACCGATCAGAATCTAATTTTGATAAAAATCAGCTTATAGACAGATGATGTGTGTATTGCTCCTGTTTTGATGCCCAGAATTGAAATTGAAAGCTGTTTTGTCACTAGCAACGCTGTGGCTGGCCTCTGGTATGCAGTCAGGTGTGTGAGTTCATGCTTTTTTGCTTATGGGGATTTCCAATAACCTGGTAGAGTCTGCTATAACAACAGAATGTAGTTGGTGTAAGGCAAAGGACACAGAGGTATTATTCATAGTGACAGGGAAGTGTACATTGGGGAGGTGGGTGGGTACAGTGCTCTTTTAACTCTTTCTGCTGTGGTAATATCTGTACACCATGAAAGCCAGTGAGCAAAAGAGAAAGTGTTTGGATAGACAGGTGGAGGCAGGCGGGCCACTTAGTATCCTGTTATTTAACTATGAAACTTTTATAGACTTTGAATAGTGAAACACAGGGGTTCTGTGGTACTCTCACATCCAAAAGGCATTTCTTTATATTACAACACATGCTGGGCAAAAAAGACAGGCTGAAGTGAAGTGTGTGAGGTTCTTTGCAGCCAGACACTCCCCATTCCCAGGCTTAAGGCCCAGCGTTCCCTATTTGAACCCTCAGCCATGCTAGAGAAGCCATATTTCCTTAGGCAACATCCACGCTGGGTGGTTGGGTGTGAATCTAGCTATCTTGTCTTGTTGAGAAGGTGTTTCCCAAGAAAGCTGACTTTCGGTCCTCAGTGCCACTTTCTCCAAGCCGTTCCTGCAATCCTGGAGTCTCCCCAGGCTGCAGCCTCTAGGATGGAGCTTCATAGATCGCGCCCCCCCGCCCCCGGAGGGCCATCTTCCTTCATGCTTTGCTTAGCACTTTTCATTTCATACTCTGCGTGTTTAGCCATTTATCTGGTTGTGAGGTGAAAGCTTATGGAGGACTATACATCTTTTCATATGTATTTTTAGTATATTCATGCAGAACTAAAGCAGGACTCTTTTCCCTGGCTCCATTTACTTTCAGTGCCCATCTGTTAGTGGAAAATTCTCATCTACTTCTTTCAGTTGCAGTTTTGTGTGTAGATGTATCCATACCACCCAAGTATACAGCAGACATCTTCATTCAACTGCAACATGAGCTCCCCAAAATAACTTCAAAATTCAGCTTGTTTTTCTTTCCGAAACTCACAGCATTGTCTCTGTCTCAATAAATACCTCATGAATCCAGGCCGGAAACCAAAATGATTTAGTAGTTAGGCAGAAGGGAATCAAGTATTCAGTCTGTTAATTATAGTGTAGAACCTTAAACAACCTTGATTCCTCATATTTCTTACCTGTGCACTGGTGGCAGATATACCACTCTCAGAAGATATTGTAAATATTAAATTAGTATAAATATATCAAGTAATTAGAATACAGTATGATACAGTGTTAATAGACAAACATTAACCTTGATCTCAAGATATGCACTGACCCAAACAAAGATCAGATTTGCACCTGACTCTTACACTCCCTAATATCTTCACTGTACTTGGATCTATCTACACACCCAGAAATAAGCAGAACCCACAGCTGTCATTAACCTGACAGTCATTCCCATATTTATATCACATCCAACTTTATCTGAAGTTAGATGAACAAGGAATCAAAATGAAATATCTAGAAGATAATTAAAGCCTACTTCTTAAGTGACCAAGCCTGCCATTTTTCTCAGGATCCAGTTTGGGTACAAACTATTCCTACAGTGGTGACTCAGTTTTGTCTGACACTGGCTTTAAGCATTTTATTAAGAGTAAAATTCAACAATAATAAAACTATAACATGTTTTAACAATTTCTCAGTACAAAGTAGAATATTAAATATCAGATTCTTTATGTTAAAATCAAGGAAATCCTTTAATGAAAATATTAAATCCATGGGATTAACATACATAAATAAAAATGTAAAAACATGCCCTAGAGTATGTCCTTTATACTAGCACTCAGGAGACAAAGACAGGAGGATTTCTTTGAGGTTGAGGCCAGTCATATAGCAAATTCAGGGTCAGCCATCGCTACAAAATGAGACTCTGTCAAAAAAAATCATAGACCAGATGGATATTGTATGCATTCTCATAAAATCTGAAATGAATATGACATTCAAACAACCTCCGCCAAGTTTGGTAATCAAGACTTGCTTTTTAAAATAGGTGGAATAGATTCAAACAGAACTCTGACAATATATTTACTGTTATAAACTGCTAAGCTATCTGGTAAATACATCACATGCCAGAACTATCTTTGAGTTGAGATATGAATTAAAGAATGAAAGATACAGAAAGCTTTGGGGTTGTTCATTACTGAGTAGGTTAACAAGGAATAGTAATGTTTATACTGTTGATGTTATTTTTATCATATAGATAAAACTGTAATAAGGATTAATTCACACTTTCTTTCTTGACCTATGTATAATTCAAGAAAGAATTGCTAGATCCAGGCCAAGTTGAACTACATAGAAAAAGTCTTTCTCAACAAAACAAAACAAGTAAAACAAGTGTGCACTCACATACAACCTCAAAGTATGTCAAGAAGGAAAGTATAAATCAGTTTTATCTATTTATATTTAACTGTTACAAACCTCTAAATTTTGTGTATACTATCATTTAACAATATCTGATACCTATATTCATAGAGTAGAGTTTAAATCATTTGATATAGTTCCCTTCTCAAAATTTACCAATTTTTGCATAGACAATTTGAAAATCATTATATTTGGATTCTTTTATGTACAATACACAATTATTCTTATATTCATTATATTGATCAATAATAGCACAGAATTTCTTCCTTTGACACTCCTGTAACTTAGCACCTGTTCACTGAATTTCATCTTTCCAGTGCACTCTTTCCAGCCTCTGGTAAGTATGAATGTTCTTACCTCCCATGAGATCAGCTATAGTAGAGTCCACATGTAGATGAAATTCATTAGTGTTCTCTTCCTGAGCCTCACATTTAACTTAGCATAATGATCTCACTGCCAAGAATGGCAGGGTATCACTCATTTGTGTCACTAAATCAATTCAGATTTGCAACTTTGGCTTCAGTCTCCTCACAGAAACTTCCAGATGGAAAATCCCCAGAGACAGAGATATAAACACCAGGAGAAACTTACATCTATGCATGACACGTGAGAATATTCAGAGTACAGTAAACAGCAGAAACAATTTTCTCCCTTAAAACCCATGGAACTCTCTGAAAATACAAAACAAGGAAACATAGACAAACTTGAGGATTGTCAAGGGCAAGGGGCTGAGGGGTGAGCACATGTGGATGGATAGGTTGCAACTAGTCGACATTTGGAAGGTATGCCAGTCTTATGCTCACGATACTACCTCGAAACTTTTCAAGGAGTTACAATTGTTTTTCATGACACCTGTGTTTCTTTCCCTAACTGTATATGAACCTCCGAATGCCTTAAAGACATAAAGCTTTATTTAGTAAATGAACAATTTTTGTTTGAAATTTTATTGAAATTTTTCTTATTTGACTATTAAGCTGAGTAAAGACCTTTCACTCAAATGATTCTACAGGTACTGAATGGGTCATGGAGGCTCAAATAGATGCACACTTTTCTATATTGATGGATAAGATACTCCATAAAGTACTGAAGTTCTAGATAAAGCTGTCTTGATGACACATATAAGGAAAGTTAAAACATTTCCTTGTCATGGCAACAAAGCTCTGATCATTCTTGAAAGGAAGAAAAATGAATACATATCATAAGAAAGGGAAGGAAGAAACCACTTTTTCTCAAGAGTTTAAAAAACAAAGTCTTAAGGTCTAAAAATCAATCTTGATTTTGAAAAGTCAGGACTTTTGCTGATTTGTTGAGTGCAGAGTATGATTAATTGCAACAAAATAAAAAAAAATCCCTGCAGGGTTGCTTAGGTCTGCTAATATTTGAGTACATGGTTTCAACACAAATCTTTGTAAGCATCAATTTCATATAGACAGTATTATTTCCCTGACTGTGTGGTTATGACTTACATCTGTAATTCAGCTACTATCAGAAGAGTTAGAAATTTACCATCACTTCTTCAATGTGGGTATTCTATATTGAAGTTTCCTTAGTTCTGCAGACATCAGTGAACATTCAGACTTTGATATCCCCAACACATTGACATGTTGACATGCAGTAATTCCCAACCATCAGTGTGAAATCAAAAGGAGATGAAAACATCAATATGTCTCTTTCTAAAGCTTCTGACTAACTGTTCATGGAAGAGACCATGAACATGCTGTATAGTCAGTTAATGTGAATAACCACCCAGGTTAAAGAAAATCATATTAACTTATTTACTTCTGTGGTAATCTAGTTTAGATTTAAAACCAAAGTATTTTCCATTTAGACATGTAAAATATATTCAATCAGTTTCTATAAGGATTATTAGTATTCATTTTATTAAACAAAATTTGTCATTTAAGGCTTTATATTAACAACTCAAAATATATCTTGCTCTCAAAAGGATGACTGAATTGGCTTGATTAGAAAGCCTGAAATCATAAAAGAGTGTGCAGTAGAAGCCACCTATTCCATATGGTCCAGCATATGTTCTTCATGTGCTTTCATTAAGTAAATGATTTGTCACAGTGACAATTTTATTTTCAACAAAACTGTCCTACATTATCCCTACTGTAATCCAAATGAATGCATGGTAGATATAAGGATAATGTATTTCACTTCAAATTTTGAATTTCTTCCATCATCCCCATTTACTAACACACTAATCATAAAAACAGCATATATAATAAACGATGTTATAACGTTGTTTAGGAGATGGAATCAATATCAAAATACCTTGATTACTTAGTATTTATTATGGAACTCAAATAAGTTAATTTTTTCCCAAACTTACCAGAGAGTGCATGGGTTTGTGTACATATGTATGTGTGTGTGTGTGTGTGTGTGTGTGTGTGTGTGTGTATGTGTGTTTTTCTGTGTGTGTTATCATATGATTAAACTGTAACATCTTTGATGTCTGCCTCATCTTTTTAAGAGAAAATTTGACTATGAAGCAAAAGTCTAGCTAAGGAAACCTGGCTGGCACTGAATTTACAGCAATTCTCTCACCTCCTACTTGCAGGTATTGAAATTATGGCAGGCATCATTAAACCCAAGTGACTACTGTCTAACATCTACAGAGCTCAAACTCCAATCACTGCTTCTTTCCCCTGTTCCTTCCATGGTTTGATCCACTTTGATTTACAGTTTTAAAATTCCACTGAAAATATAAAATAGTACATAAACATTTGATATTATATAAAAAGTTGTTTTCTCTTTATTTGAAATAAATTATCATATTAATTTACACTACGGTCTTAACCTCCACACAATTTTCTTGTCTCATTTTCAGAAAATTGTTTAGAATCCCATGTCATCCATCGTGCCTTTGCAGACATATGTATGAATGAACAAATATGGATCTGATTTTGTGTGGATTTAAGTATAAATATATGCCATATATTTATTTATACTTAATGTGTTTATATATGTATATGCATGCATATATATATATATATGTATATATGTCATATATATATAAAACCCTAAACTTTTAAAGTTCAAGTATACACTTGGAAGATGTTGACATAAAACATGTTGTAAAGATGTCACTATGTCTTATTACACACAATTTCCACAGGCACTCACTCACACACAGAGATATTCAAACTGTTTTCAGTTATGAATTCCTTTATGAACACAGCTGTAAATTTTAACTAAGGGAGACACTAAGGAATAGAATGCATTGGTTACTAGATATTCATATTTTAATTACTATTCAGAGCTATAAATTTGTTTGAGACTATAGGAAATTTACAATATGACAAGCTCAGAAGAACAGCAATGGTTCATTAGCAGACTTTTGCCTTTTAATTTTTTATATAAAATTTTTTCATATGAGTTTTGATCATATTTTTATCCTCCACAATTCCTCCCGCATCCTCCCCACATCCCTGCACACCCAACACCATGTTCTATCTCTCCTCCTGTTAAAATAAAAACAAGAAAACATCAAAACAACAGAGGAAATATTTCTTAATTCAAGTTTAATGTGAGAATGTCTTTTATCCTTCATACATCTTTTATCCTTCAAACATCTTTCTACCCATCTACTGTCTGCCTGCCTGCCTATCATCTATCATCTGTCTGTCTAACCTATCTGCCTATGATGAATTTAATTATTTTGACTTATTTGTTTCTTATAAAAAGGAGATTGAACTTCTCTTTCTATAATGGATTATTATTTTAGATGATATGTATCAAGCAATACTGAATCGTCATCACCACTTAGACTGTAACATGAAAATAATGCATATACTTCAATTGTGTTTGCAAGAATATTTTATGTTCTAAGAGTTTATATTTGAATTAACCATAAAAATATTTCCTTTTATTTTGCAATGTTTATTATATAATCCAGAGCTTCACAGGTTCTAGTGAATTGTGTTACTATTAACTAACTAAAGACTTTTTGTAATATGCTTATTTATAATTTATTCAGTATGTTGAAGTTTTCAACATATTAATAAATTTCATTTCAAAGCACTTTGAAAAGAAGCCACTCCTGTAAGCAACTGATTAAGTCATATTGGAATATCCAACTTTTATTTGTTGCTACTTAGAGGCCCAATTGATGAAATAATTTCATCTACATGTTTTATAGATAGCATACACTGTCTCTTGGACAGTAGAGAAATATTTCCATCAAGCACATTTACTATAAACATTTTATTGTATAGTTTCCAAAAATATGTGAACATTTTTGTATGTCTTGTTTTTTTATCATGGAATATTGTATAGTAATTAATTTCATACTCTTAAGATGGCATCTCGACTTCCTTAGAAGTAAAAAAAAATCAGAGACAAAGCTGCAAAATGTACTTACTAATTATATTCATTTCTCCTGTTGTTATCTTTACTGGTGCTATGTGAGCCCATATGGGCTCATATACACCCGTGGCATGAAGTGCTGTATGCCTTACTCCAAAGAGAGCATCCAGCATCATTTTCCTGTACATTTATGACTAATGACATATTGTTTGAACTGTGCAAAAGCTTACCTCAACCTTCGAAGCATCCTTTTCCCTGACTTGCAGATATGCTTACAAAGGATTGCTGCTGTGCTGTTTGATTCTCCTTTGCTGCCTCACCTTGAATGTGTCATAAAATTATGATTTCTACAGGAATTGAGAGATGCTGGAATCGAGAGCACCTGATATTCAAGATTTAGCTTCCTGTTTGATAACCTTATCAGCACACTACCAGATGCTGCAGTAATCGTTTTCTCTACTGAAGCAGCTGTGATTTTTATGTGGAATACCTAATTGGTCATCATGAGGGCTGTATTACTGTCAACTGCTGGGAAAGCCATTGAAATTGAATAACGGTAAGGACTGGATTAAAGCTACAGGAGGCCTTAGGAAGTTCAGGGCACTTTTAATTGACTTGGAACCAACAAAGAAGAAAATTGCTTACACAAGATGAAATTCGCTTCTACTCCTCATGTTTAAGGCTGTAGGAATAGAAAAATCTAATGAGTGTTTAAGTTTAATAATAAATTGATTGTTATTAAAAATATATCCTTGAAAAACTAAAGGCTTAAATAAATCTAAAAGACAGTGTAAGGTTTAAAGGGACAACAAACACTCACGAGTATAGAAGGAGAGAACACCCTTCCAGTAAGTATTATTTGACAAAACTTATACAATGCATTTTAAGTATGATACATATGATTCAGAGAAGCAAAATAAGAAAAGAGTGTTCCTTCATGTGATAACCAGCAACCTTCCCCAAAAATTTCTGTCCATTTTTCTAGCCTGTACAATGATCTTTCTTATGAAAAGTTTGTGAATAGATTTGTACTGTGTAGACTATAAATACTTGGTGCCTTTGACAATTTGCGACATTTCTCATTTTAAAAAATGTATTTCCACTGTAAAATCAAGCCATGGGCCACAGAGGAAATCTACATTTTACATCTCTTAATTTAGTTATGTGCTGAATGTGTGTGTGTGTGCATATGATCTCTGTAAACATATTTCATATTTGTGCACTGTATGGACAAGGGCGCATAAAAATGTGTCTTCACTTTAAAACAAAACACTAATTGTTAACTTGCATAAATGTTTTTTTAAAATACTCCGGATCACCAAAAAATCTACTCTAGATTCAGTGGAATGATGGATAGTACTCATGAGAAACAGACAGAAAATAAATTTACTTCATCTGTAACCACGAAGCTATGAAAATAGTAATTACATTTTTCTACTCCATTGATCAGTTGGAGCACCCAGTTAACTATCAAAAAGATTACCCTGACAGTTTTGGTAAAATTTTTATTTGGAGAATGTGATTTTGTGTAGTATATTGTTTATAAATATGCCTTTATTTGGCCTAAAAAATGAAAGTAATTTTTGTGAAATTCACAATGACCCATGTTTCTTCATTTTGTCAAATTCTAAAGAGAATATTCTCTTGAAAGAATTATTTTTACAAAGGGAAATGGAGGATGGAAGTAGAGTAGATTTGGGGGAGAGCAAAGATAGGAAGTTGGGAGGAATGGAGGGGGGGAAACAGCAGTTGGGATATTGTGTGTGTGTGTGTGTGTGTGTGTGTATGTGTGTGACTTGAATACTTTTGGGACTTTCCCAGGGCAACAGACAAAAAATATTTCTTTCTTTCATCTTTGAAAACAATGACATCACTATTCTTACAGTAACTCCATCACAACCATCCCCCATTCCTTTATCTTATTACCAACTAGATTCCAGCCTTTTAAATCTGGTTAACCAACAAATTGTAATAACCAATG
This sequence comes from Mastomys coucha, assembly GCF_008632895.1. NCBI lineage: Eukaryota > Metazoa > Chordata > Mammalia > Rodentia > Muridae > Mastomys > Mastomys coucha. The sequence goes on along the minus strand of NW_022196906.1, from coordinate 86,981,789 downwards.
TTTTCTCTCTGAAGTGTTGCTGCAGAATCTTAAACCCTACAGTCTTGTTAACCTGTCCTATAATTGTGTCTAATAGTTTTTAGAGCACAGATCATCACTGAGTAATATGTACTTATGTCATTTTAGTGAAAAGTGTCTATCCAATAAAAATTAAGATCCATTCAAATGTCACCTCACTTGTTCAAAATCTCTTCATGAAGTAGTATTCTTTCCTTAGATTACTTAATTTTTAGTGCCCCCGGTGCATCCTTATTTGTACAACGTTTCCTAAAGTGACCACATAGTTTAATGTCATAAACTTTTTCTGTCTTTAACTTTTAATACTCTGCTTGTTCTCCTTGGTATTCTTTCTCAGAGACTTATATGTACATATGTGCACGTATCCTTCCCGTCCACACAGATGCACTTAAGGCCAACAGTTTGCTCCTCTCATCTTGCTGTGGATTATAGGATAAGGAAAGGAAATAGGAAATTTAGACAGACCCAGCACTGCTTTAACACTTAGATGTTTACATTCTAGCAGTCCATAGATGAATATTTGATTCAAGAGTAATTATATGATTAGTTTACAATGGTCCTGCACTATTACTATATTACTATAAAGTACTGATCAAATGTGATGAGGGATTAGTCATCTTAAATTATAATGGATAATTAATGTCTAGAGGGAGGGTGAGGTGAAGGGGAAAGCAAGAGTGCATAGTGGTGAAGAATGGTTTGCTTCCCCTTGCAAGCAGAACCTAGATTTAGCAATCTATTTTATATGTGTAAGTATATACACATACAGAATACTAGCACATTGTGTACTATTTGAGGGAAGGAAGTGTCCAGAAGGAATGGGAAAGGGCCGAGGAGGACAGCAAGAGGATGAGCAGACACTGAAATTATGTGTATGTATGAAAATATCATACTCAAACTTGCCAATATGCAAATTAACTAGAAATTTACACATAATAGCAAGTGTGGAATAAAAATTCTAAAGGACCTCAGAGGAAAACCAGGAAGGTGTGTAACATAGAAAATAAATAGATTAACCTTGCTGACATGAAAAGAACTGTACTTCCAGCAATGGACACTGCATCATACTTAGTCCATCTGTGTTTGGAACTATGACATCCAAAGCTTAGATAAGTGCTAGTGTACACACAGCTCTCATGGGTGCAAGTGGTGGGACCCTGCCTCAAGTTAGTTAGAAAACTAAATACAATCTATGGCTATTTCTTGGCAGTAGTCTAAGGGTGAGTGTACTTGCTTAGGGCCATGCAGGAGGAATGACAAATGGCTTTAGAAGTCATAAAATCCAGCCCACTAGTTTGCACAACCACAATAGGTGTGCGTTGGTTAAGGCATAGCCCTGAGGACTACATGCTGCTATGGAGTTCTGCTCTCCTCGCGGCCCTCATTTTCCTCTAAATCTAAGAATTGTATGAAAACTCTAAGGGTTTTCAGTCCCTCACTGGACAGTATCTCTGGCATCCATAATAACAGTGCTTGATCTCTTTTAGGCATTGCTGCTGGGGCAGATTAATGACTCAAACACCATACTAGGAAAGGACATAGATTGTCAACCATGACCACCACCCTTAGAAAACAATTGGAAAAATAAAATTGTTATTTTCTTTAAGTTTATTGAATAGTTTTCTCAAGTCTTCTTTAGATTCCTTGAAGTCTTCTTATTAAGTTTTGGGTTTTTTTAAGATTTATTTATTTATTATATATAAATACACGGTAGCTTTCTTTAGACACACCAGAAGAGGGCATCAGGTCTCATTACAGACAGTTGTGAACCACCATGTGGTTGCTGGGATTTGAACTCAGGACCTCTGGAAGAGCAGTCAGTGCTCTTAACCGCTGAACCATCTCTCCAGCCCTCCTTGAAATTTTTGATAAAGTTTTATTTTTTTCTTTTTGTTTTTAGTTTTGTACCCTGAGATTCATAGAGGTAATTCTCATAGAGGAACATTTGTATAGTTTAGGACTGATGGATTTGAAGGAAGATAGACTATTTTGGCCTTTTCTATAGTTTGTGTTTTTATGATGAGACCTGGACATGTGGGCCTTCATGAGTTGTGTCCATGATGTCATATTTTAGGTTGTTCCATGGGTGCTGTAATAATTTAGGGTGTTTCAAGCTAGGCCAACACACAAGCTGTACAGCAAGTCTTGATGATTGGAGATGTTGGCATTAGGCAAGATTCCACTTACATTTGTGCCCTTTTCATATCCTAATAATGTACCTGTGAATGGAGTTTAGAAGCAGCAGTGTCCACCTAAAAGCAATATCATTTGTTCATTTTGTTTTGGTTGATTCCTTTGCTATTAGCCATTTTTTCAATGAATGCTGGACTGGTTCTCACATTTCCTTCCTTTCCATAGGATTTGAGATCATAACTTCCTAGTAGGGACTTACCCCTGACTATGGCCTGATTATTACTGATGATCCTAGTATGTAACTCAGCATGAGCCCCAAAATATTCCAGACTTCAAATCAACTCTAAACCACTGGTTTTAATTCCGGTTCTCTACTACATAAGGAGAAAATGGCAGCAATTGAAAGTGTTTGTCAGTTTGGCCACCTCACTTCACCAGAGGTTCCTGTCTAGGTCTTGATTATATCCATTGTAATTCCATTCTAGAGAAACAGCATGATACAATGAGGAGTGCTAAAGAGACAGCTATGCAGGAAGGGAACCAGGAGGACAGTGGAGAACAGCTGCATGCCATTATATTACAGTGCTCTTCCTTTATTTGCTCTCAGAATGTGCAAGCCTCGGCTGCTGTTTCTATGCACATTGTCTAGGATGCTGATAATTCATGCTGACGTAGTTTGGGTCCATATTAAAAGCAACTTGAAGACAGCGGGTTCCCTGAAGGATTGGTATCAATTAAAATATACTGTTTATCCTATCCATGTATTTTAAGTTTTTTATATAAGCTATCTCAATAACGTTTTAAACTGAATGTTGGTAATTAGGTATCATAATGAAAGGACTCATGGAGTTGGATTATTACAATATAGCCATGGGGGAAAAGGAGAATTTTATGGAATTTATAAAAGAAATATTTATAAAATAAAAAAATGTAAACTTTTACTAGCTTTTGAATCCAGTATGTGGTCTAATCTCAATAAAGATTTGTCAGGGACTTTAGATGGTATGATGTATTATTATAATTATGATACAGCATACAGAAATAATACTGATTCTAACTTGTCTTTAGGAGTGTCCCTTATGATTGTCAGATGATTATAATGAAATCGGGATAAATTTAGGGTTCTTATTCTTGTGAAAGAACTTGAGAATGGATTCCAGCAGAAACTCAGCTTGAGGACAATCTTATTAGAGGTTCTTAAGAATACCTCTCAAAAAACACATGCTATGAATCTCAGTGGATGCTTAGTGGAGGGAATGAAGGATAGGAAGGTATTAAACTATGTTATTTAAAAAGCCAGCATGGAGGTCAGAGGGGCAGCCGCAGGGTGAGGACCAGAGGTATAAAGTGTAAACATTCATACTCAAGTTCTGACCAGAATCTCAAAGAAATAGACAAAAGAAAAGTTGTCTTTCTGACTCAAAAAGGTGGGCAGGCCCAGAACCTTAGCTCATAGGATCAGCCCTGGAGGATAGAAATTCCAAGAAAGGAGCATATAGGATCCCATTATATAAAGAAGGATACTGCCTCTCTCTTTCACAAGGCTTGAGATGAGCCCGTCCTCCTGAGTCCTGGCCGCTAGGTACCTTAGTTAGGGTTACTATCGCTATGATGAAACTCTATGACCAAAGCAACTTGTGAAGAAATGTACTTATTTGGCTTCCATTCCATATCTCTGTTAATCACTGAAGGACCTCAGGACAGAACTCAAGCTGGACAAGAACCTGGAAGTAAAAGCTGGTGCAGAGGTCATGGATGATTGCTGCTTAATGGCCTGTACAGCCTGCTTTCTTAAAGAAAACAGAACTTCCACCCCAAGGATGGTACCACGCACAATGGGCTGGGCCATCCACCAGTGATCATTACTTAAGAGACTCTCTTACAGTGGGATCTTAGGCTGCTATGCTTGTGAACTGAGGCTCTCTTCTCTCTAATTACTCAAGCAGTGTCAACTCGACAGAAAACCAGCCAGTACAATAGGCCCCGTGATTCAACCATGCCAAATGAAGTTTTTGGCCTCACTCAGGCTGGGAATTCTATTGACTGGATCAGAAGTTAAGTTTTCCTTTGGTAGGTTTTTGTTTCACTAGGGACTATAAAACTTTTCTCTAAAAGAGCTGAAATACAGATGAAGTTCATATTAGTAGGAGTGTCAAATGGCAGTCTTGTAGGTTTTACTTTTATTATGGCTCAATAGTATTCCTCCCACACTCTCTCCTGTCTCACAATAGTGTGAGTTTACTCCATGGTACATTTTCTTCCTTAGATTTACTGATACACACACTGTTAAATTGAAAGTAAAATTTTGTAGCAAGACAAAATGTTTTTTTTTTTATGTTGTTATAAATGAGGATTTACCAAGTTACTTCTTATGACTTTACCTGGAAATGAGAGAAAACACATGAAATGTAACCTTTATAAATAGCTTAACATCAATATTTTTATAATAAAAAAGCTCACACTTAGAACATAAGCCTTAACTCACGTGTTTCATGTTCATTAACTCATGCATAGATTACACTGCACAAGGCACAATAGAGCTGAGTTGCTTGTTCGGAAAGACAGTTACTTTTATAAGTAAAATCATATTATCAGAAGAAGACTGTTCATTTCATTGGAGAGTTCTTGTTCTAAAATTGATAGTGTGTAATGCTTGCCATAAAAAAACCTTGTCATCTGAGGTGCTAAGTCGAATATTGGACAAAAAGCCTCCTGGGGATCACCAAAAAGCCATTGAACATGTCACAACTCTGCTCTCCATGACCCCAAACTATACACTCGTGTGCATAAAAGAGGAAGGGAGACTTAAAACATTTTCACATGCCTGAAAGGTATTACATGAGCCTAAGGTGCATGAATGCATTTAAAATTTAAAATTGACTGAATTATACCAATACCCAGAACTCATTCCTTTCTTCTTTCGTTCTTTGTTAAATGTAATGCCTGGCAGACAGTTTTAAATATTTAATTTTGTATTCAATTCAGCCTACTTGGTGATAGACAAGATTGAAGGTGAGAGAGACAATGGTATTCCATAAACAGTAGATTTAATATAGCAGGTCTCCTTAGAAGATGCTCTCACAATCGCAGTAAGAATTTCAAGTCCATAAGAAAGTGGATGCTGGGTGGAGTGTCAGCTTTAATAAAGTAAAGGGACAGTAAAATCTTATTGGTTAAAAATATTTTAATGGTTATTGGAAAAATCACCCAAGATTCAAAGTTATTTGCCTTCTGCCCAGGAGATGCTGGGTGCAGGTTTCAAATGAAATGTAGTTACTGACATGGTGAGATAGGGCCCCTTTGAGTGAATACAGAGACTATCACTGGAAGAATAGAAGTCAGATTGAACCTAATTAAAATGAGAATTTACACTTATTATAATTTGTATGTTTCTTTGAAGTCAATGATTCCATACTGAGCAAAACTCATTGGAAGCCTTTGTTCTGTGAATAAAAAACTGATTAACTGGCTAGAACTGTGGAGAACTTGGAAGTTTCAAGTCAAGAGGCAAACTATTGTTAGTTTCCTCAGTAGCCTTCATTGCCTTCCTCTGTATGTGACCTAACATGTTGATGCCTGTTAGGCAAATCCTTTCGAACAGAGAACCAGCTCCCACTCATCAAAAGATTACGAATGCAATCAAATTTCACCTGTGACCTATGGTTGAGCTTTCCACAGTTTTTGGAAACCTGCTTACCTGGAGTTTCTCCTAAAGTATTTGAAAAAATACCTTGATTTTTAAATTCTCATTGTTCCGTGACTATGAATACTCCATGAAACTATTACCTTTTTGGAAGAAGAAATTGAGAGCAGCTTGGTCGGCACTCCTACACCAAGGCCACTTATATTTGGCTCTAGAATAAATGATTTTCTATCCCCTTTGAGGTGAAAGCTGGTTTTGTGTTAAGAAGAAAATAAAAAATAAAATGAAAATTAAAAAATTAAAAAAAAAGGGGAGAAAACTGAAAGCTTAAAGATTTTGATAATCACCTGTAGTAAAAGTCACAGGGAGGGTGTCGGGGTCCAGCTGGTATAATGTGAACTCTTAATGCACCAGTGTATGTATTCCCTTATCAGGAAACTTCCTGCCCTCTGGTAATTTTCTCGGTACATGGGAGATACAATTTGCTTCACTGGACTTCCTCTATGCATGAAGTCACCTTCTGGGCTACCCTGGGAAGCTCCTGGGATTTCTGAGGTAACTGTCAAGATTAACCAAATACCTAGAGATTCCCAAGCCTGTCCTAGTGTGGAGACCTCAGCATGGGCTGACTATGAATAAAAGGACACACCTAACTTGTTTTACTTGAAGGCTGATCTCCGTGTTGATCATAAGGAGGATGAATTCATTCTCAAGGTTCCCCAGTGGCAATGGCAACGATGAGCAAAATCAGGTGTCAAACACCACATGACTTCAAGGGCATTTCCACTTCCAGCATCCCTGGAGAAAAAAAAAAAAAAAGAAACTTGTTGTATACAAGGAGTCAATCTGACTTTCAACATTTACAGAGAAAATCAAGTTACCAGACCACAGTCCTAAGCATTCTCTCACTGACCCAGAGCTTTCTATGTCCTGAGACCAGGCCACTGCCAGGTAAACAGAGGACTCATCCCTTTACCTGTGAAGCTTTTCAAGGCGTAAGTCTCAGCTCCAGGAAGGACCCGCTGCTGTCACACAAAACAGGGTACTGCTTTCTATCATAATTCTGATGGGTTATTTACAAGATAACCAGCAAGGCAGAAAGATCCCTATCTTGGCTATGAGAATCTTAAGACTTATCATCTTCCATGGTCCTTCCTTAGCTTTGTCTTATAGTTTCCATGATGAACAAGTGAAATCCATGTCTGTTTCTAGGTCTGCCTTTCACTCTAATCAGTAGAGGTGTACAGGGCACAAGTCAGGCTTGGGGTTATTAATTTTAAAACGTCTAAGTATTAAAATAAAGTTGTCAGGATGGTTGTGACCTTTTAATAATCCCCTAAAATAGCACACAGTGAAATTTTATATGGAATATCTGAAGTATGTCACATGCTTACATTTCAAAAAGCCTGGGTTGTGTTCCATCTCTTTTTGGAAATCACAGCACAGCACAGTGGGTTGTAAAGGAACCATGAACTCTGCTCGAAGCTCAGAAGAGGAGTGCAATATATCCCTTAAAAAAAAAAAAAAACTGCAGCTTATCTTTGTTTGAAAGGTATTGATTTATCCATCTGGAAAAAAAAAATGTCTGACCAAACAAGTACTAAATAACAGTGGTTGTAATGAGTATGATGCAAAGGTGAAGCTGAATTTTGGCCACATACTAAGGCACTTCCTGGATACTAAAGCTTTGTCTAGTTCACAGTGGGATGCTTTGAATACTGAGACTGCACAAATGGCTACCCTAGCACCGCTGGGAAGGTCAATGGGGTCTAGAAAGATGTGAGGTGCTGGTAATGTTGTAGAGACCTAACTAATTATTTCAATGGCCCAGGTAAAACCCATGTGGATTCTCTATAAATACCTAATCTTTCTGTGTTATCATCATCATTTCATGTTGCTTTAACCACTCTGCTTATTCAGTGACAGAAATCAAACATATGGATAAAGAATATCCATATAAGAATCAAAATGCCAAAAATAAAATTGCCTGCTGGTATTTTAAATTATTTTTTCTGACCTACTTCTAACATGTACAATAACAAAATCTGGATTGTGATGACATAATGCTTATTAATACAAAATTAAAAGGTAAATCCCAACAAGTGGAATAAGAATGATATTTCTGACCTCTGAGAAGACCACTTGTGACTTCCATAAAGTTGTTCTCCTCACTGCTAACTACAGCCTTAAGTAAAAGTGTTGTGTCAATCATAGATGAATTATGAAGGTAATAAAGCTGTACATATATAAAAAGCAATGCAGATAGTGCTCAGAAAATATTTCTTGATATCAGAAACAAGTTTTAACATGACATAGCTGCTGTATGCTTCAATAATGATATTATTTTTGTGTACTTTAAAACATCCCAATGATAAAAGTTAAATGGGAAATCAGAGTATGATTTTTATGTATGATCTATATTTTTTCTGCAATTGTATATTTATTTCAAATAATTGCACTCACACAATTATTTCTTGACATATAGCAAAATCTTTCTTGGAATCCACCCTGCTTTACTTTACTCCATCATTTGTGGAATGGACGCTGTCGAGCCTTTTGGGGAAATCTTTGTTTTTTTCAATTCTTATAATAGAAATGACTACTCTTTACTCAGTATAGCACTTAATGAATCAAACTTTCATATTCTCCAGAGGAGAATATGATGTAGGCTGGGTATTGGTGTGAAAACTGACTAGCTAACGATTACACTTCTGAGTCACAGAGAATGCGAAACCGTAGCTTAAAGAAATAGTCAATTATTATGAAAACATAAAGGTAATTGGTGATGATTTTTGAGAAAAATCATTAACAGGTTTATTAGCTTTCTGTTTACTTCTAAATGAAGACAGTCATTTCCTTTACACATAAATTCTGTTAATTTGTTTTGCTCTTATATTTAAAGAAATTTCACTCCTAATTTCCAGCTTTACTTTATTTCCTAAAAATGCTCCTTAATACAGTGTTCAGATAACAGTCATGAGCAGCTAGACAAGATATATCTAATGTGCAATAATGACACTTTTTTGTTGAAGGGTGGAATGTGGGACAGAAATGATATAATTGCAATACTTGTATAAAATTATCAAAAATATAAAAGTTTAAAACAATAGTGTGATAATTTTTAATAGCCTATGAAAAGGCCCTCCTCATTTCAAACTCCTGGAAAATGTCAATTCAATGAGCTGAATATGGAAGTACTAATCAATTAATTACATACTTCAAATGATTACATATTCCCCTCGCCTAGATATATCACATGATCTCCAAAATTGTACATTGAATATATTGCCAGTAAATTATTCTTTGTAATGATTTAGAGACTCCCAAATTATTCAAAATAGAATTAAATCCTAAAAGCTATAGATGAAAGAAACTTTAAAAGCCATAAATAAATGCTATCATATATTGCTTAATGAATTAAAATAAATAATAATTTTAAAATCTTGATTCTACTTAAAATAATCTATAGATGAAATGTGCTTGATATTTTTCATCAGAGCTTTTAGGGAAAAAATTCTAATATTTATTAGGGACTATGACATGCTCATGTCTTGGTCATGGTTCTACTGCTATGAAGACACATGGTGACCAAACCAACTCTTACCTTTTAAAAATGCATTTAATTAAGGGCTTGCTTACAGTTCCAGAGGTTTAGTCCATTGTCACCATGGTAGGCTGTGTGCTGGAGTAGTTGAAAGTTATATCCTGATCCACAAGTAGAGCGACCTCAAAGCCTCGCTCCTACCACCAGTGACATAGTTCCTTCAACAAGACCATACCTCCTAATCTTTTCAAAAGATTCCAATCCCTAGTCACTAAACATTTCAAATGTATGAGCCTATCAAAGCCATTTTTATTCAAACCACCAAACTCCAAATGAAGAAACCTCGATCAAATAGAAGAAAGTTGGAGACATTAAATTACAAAGTTTTAATAATCAAAATATCATAATAACAAACATATAAACAGCTATGTAGACCAATGGCATAATTTTTTTAAAAAAATCACATAGAAATTCTTCTTTTAATGATGAAACCATTTTCCCCAAAAATACCAGGAACACAGGATGAGGAAAAGAATAGTATCTTTAATAAATTTGTGTAGCCGGGCAGTGGTGGTGCACACTTTTAATCCCAGCACTTGGGAGGCAGAGGCAGGTGGATTTCTGAGTTCTGTAGACCCAGCCTGGTCTACAGAGTGAGTTCCAGAACAGCCAAGGCTATACAGAGAAACCCTGTCTCGAAAAACCAAAACCAAAACCAAAAATAAATAAATAAATAAATAAATAAATAAATAAATAAATAAAAATTTGTGCAAAACTAAAAATCCATAGTTAGAGTAAAATTTAACCATTAAGGCCAAGTAATCAATTAATAGCAAGAGTAAATGGATTAAACCCTATTCTGTGAAAACTGATGCTGTGAAAGTAGGAAAGGGAAGGACTGTGACATTTGTCAGTTAGATAGTTCATCCTCCTAACACCATGATTCCAGAAAAAAGACTCAGACTCAACATATATTTGCAAATACTTTGGCCATATAGCTAGTCTTTCCTCTGACTACCCTTAACTGAAAATAACCCACTTATTCTAATCTACATTCTCCCACAAGTCTGGTTACCTGTACTTAGGTACCATGTATCTGTCTCGTTACATCTTCCTAAGCAAATCTCTTGTACCTGGGACTATCTCAGAATCCTGTCTGTCTACAGGATGCCTCATCTCCTTTTTTTCTGCCTAAGCTATAAGACATCAATTTCATTGTTGGCAGATACTACGTCCATACAGATGAAGATACTTTCTCTACAGATATTCATCTGTCTGGGAAAGGATTTTTTAAGTATGAACCCAAAAAACAAAGGTGAAAAACTAAAATAGACACTTGGGATTCTGTTGAACCAAGAATTATTGAAAAATTTGCAAAAATATTATCTGACAAGGGGTTAAAATCTAGTACACAGATAACACAAATGACTCACTAGCTATAAAATAAACAGCCTGATTCAGAAAGGTAAATAAAGGACATGTAAAGGAAATTTGGAAATAAGACACAAAGAAGTCTACTCTAAAAGGTACACAAAATTGAAACCACTAATATGAGAAAATATAAATTCACATTGTTAAAATTTAAATTCTTTCCTATTAGGATAAAAAAAGAAAAGATGGCAAATATTGACAGACTGAGAAAAAAATCACAAGACAGGGAGGGAGCTTCCTGCCTTTCATGGAAAAGAGGGTCTTCAAAACATCATGACAGAGCTACTGTGGGAGGCAGAAATCCTACAACTGAGTCTATCCAAAGGAAATTACGTTATTATGTCATGGAGATAGCTGTAGTTCAATGATAATTACAGCTTTTAGCATAGTATCCAAAATAAGGAATCAAAGGGAGCCTTGACACAGTCCATATCCTCAATTCAATTTGACTTTTAAAATCACAGAAATCTTTTCCCTAGCAAAAGTAGAGATAATCTCAGATAATGCTCAATGGGATAAAACAGATCCAAGAAGGTACCTCGATCTAACAAAAATCTGGAATCGAAAAGCAGCGTGGGGACAAAAGTAAGTTACTGCAATCTAGAGAGTATAGGAAACCAATGTTAGTTGGACAGGAGAATAAATGCACAAAATCTATTGTAAAACATGGAGATAAGGCAATTATGTAATTTATTATTTTAAAACAGGAGAGAACAGATTTGAAATGTCTTCATGCTAAATAAGTGTGTGAGATGGTATTTTCAGTTTGATTCTTTTTTCTTTTTTATTTTTTAAATTTAATCTTTTATTTATTTACTTTACACTCCAGATTTTATGCCCCCCATCCACCCTCCAACTGTTCCACATTCCATACCTCCTCCCAACCCCCTGTCTCCAAGAGGATGTCCTCACCACCCATTACCCACCCAACCAGACCTTTAAACTCCCTGGAGCCTCCAGTCTCTTGAGGGTTAGATACATCTTCTCTGAGTGAACCCAGGCCCAGCAGTCCTCTGATGTATATGTGTTGGGGGCCTCATATAAGCTGGTTTCTGCTGCCTTGTTGGTAGTCCAATGTTTGAGAGATCTCAGCGGTCTGGGTTAATTGAGACTGCTGATACTCCTATAGGGGCAACCTTGTTGTAGGATCAGTTTGATTTTTGAAATCCATATTTTGAAATGAAGAAACTGAATCCCATTATTTGTCTTATGAATGCTATGATGCACTCATGCACGCACACACACACATACAGAGAGAGAGAGACAGAGAGAGAGAGAGAGAGGGAGACAGAGAGAGAGAAAGGGAGTGAGAGAGGGAGAGAGGAAGAGAGGCACATGCACCAGCACACACACTTAAATAAATAAATACAACAATTTTTCAAATAAGTATGTAAAACAATGTAAAAGTTTATTAACTTAAGTCATTCAATAATTTGCTCGTATTACTCAAGCATGATATTTGAAAATTATATAATTTTAATTTTTGTGGTACTCAGCTCATTGTATTTCTATCCTCCAGTATTCCTATTCCTAATTCCTATCCTCAAATAACCTATAAGCTCTTAAGGAGTCAAAATTAGAAGGTATCTGTTTAAGCCCACTGTACATGTTCTAAAGACTTGTATACTGTGAGATTTAGTATCCATTCCTCTGTTGGAGGACATCTGGTTTGTTTCCAGCTTATGGTTATTATAAATAAGGCTGTTATGAACATAGTGGAGCATGTGTCCTTATTACATGTTCCAGCATCTTTTGAGTATACTACCAGCAATGATATAGCTAGGTCCTCAGGTAGAACTGTTTCCAATTTTCTGAGGAACTGCTAGACTGATTTCCAGAGTGGTTGTACCAGCTTGCAATCCCATCAGCAGTGGACAAGCGTTCCTCTTTTTCCACATCCTCACCAGTATCTGCTGTCACCTGAGTTTTTGATCTTAGCCATTCTGACTGGTGTGAGGTGGAATCTCAGAGTCTTTTTGATTTGCATTTCCCTGATGACTAAAGATGCTGAACATTTAAGTGCATCTCAGTCATTCATGATTCCTCAGTTGAGAATTTTCTGTTTAGCTCTGTACCTAATTTTTTTT
>NW_022196906.1:86959027-86968860 GCF_008632895.1 Mastomys coucha | reverse complement strand
TGTAGCCCAGGCTGGCCTCGAACTCGTGATCCTCCTGCCTCTGCCTCCTTCAGCAAATCCTACCGGAGTGCGCCACCACAACCGGCCCTAATTTTTAATAGGGTTATTTGGTTCTCTGGAGTCTAACTTCTTGAGTTCTTTGTATATTTTGCATATTAGCCCTCTATCAGATGTAGTGTGGGTAAAGATCTTTTCCCAATCTGTTGGTTGCCATTTTCTCCTATTGACAATGTCCTTTGCCTTGTAGAACCTTTTCAATTTTAGAAGATCCCATTTGTCAATTGTTGATCTTAGAGCCTCAGTTGTTGGTGTTCTGTTCAGGAGATTTTCCCTTGTGCCCATGTGTTAGTATTCAATCAATAATGGATATCAGACTAGTGGAAACATACAAATAGAGAGGTTGAATTGCATGAAAACTGCAAACGATGATTGTAGTAACAAAGGGAGATTTGGTTATTAAGAGGAGTCTGAGAACATTTCAGAGACAAAGAAGACAGATGTAAGATTTAGAAGAGATCTTTGAGAAAAACAAGAGACTATTCTGAGCAGAGAGAAGGATGTTTTAAAATAGGTTGAGAGATAGAGAACTACAAAATGCATTTGAGAATTACAAATAGCATGTTGCAAAAAAAAACAACATATTAAAGAAAATGGAAAAACAGACATAAACATTTTGAAAACATCATATTTTGTATAATAATTAATTGACATTTTGTAACATAATGCTCAAAACACTTTAATGAAGGATTAATAAATAATGAATGACTATATGAGTGAATGACTAATGGATTGATCCAACTCTATGGTGGAATAATGTGAGTCTCATCACAAAATAGACTTTTAAATTTATTTTTAGTCTCAGTATTAAAGGAATTTAATTTATTATTATAGGTATTGGGTTAACCTGACAGGCAAGTAAGGTAAACTTTGTCATATCCTATAGTAGGAGGTGGTCATGGCTCAAATAAACCAGCAATTTCCAGATAAACAAACAGTGAATGAACATTTAACTATCTTTGCCAACAGCATTTTTGCCTAGTGAAATGAGCTTCCTGGGTTTATGCAAAATATATGATAAAATCAATATATCATGTACCTGTTATATAAAATATTATTTTACTTAAGTAGAATTAGAGTCTCATATAATGTAAACAAACAGATGGTAATTATTAAGTATATATTTACATAGTGTTTATTTAATTATTTCCTTATTCTAATGATAAGCAATTATTTTTAAGTACAACATTTTTCTAGCTTTAGCTTATTGAAAATAACATAAAAATTTGGCTAATAGATTGGATTTATAAAGCAATATAAAGGCATTTATTAGAATTGCATGAGCAAATGTAATTGCTTCTTATATATGAATAGCTATTGAAGAGAACTTCATCAAAAGTTTCTAACTTTTCCTAAATTAACTTTAATGAAAAGAGAAATATCATAATATTCCAATTGAAAAAAATCTAGAATAGAAATGAGTCTTCTGGCAAATAAAATGCTTTATGTTTGTTAGTTCTAAGAGAATTTATTCAAGACACCTTAATGGTTATTGTCTGATTGAGTAAGGAGGAGACTCATGTGTAGGGGAAGAGATGTTATTTTAAAATCATCACAATGAGCAGTTTATGTGTACCAAATTCAGATATGTTTTGACTTTTATTAAAAATATTTAGGCAAATTATTTAATTTGGTTTTTAATGAAAATTGTGATTGTATTATTTCTCTGCCCCCAATTTCTCTCAGATCCTTTCTACTTCCTTTCTCATCCGAATTCATGTTCTCTTGTCCTCCCCACCCCTCCTCTAAAAACAAACAGAAATTCAAAACAGAAAACAATAAGCAGAAAACAGGAAAATGAAAACATGTCCACAAAATATACATGAAGTCCCACTTAGTGTTGGGCAACAACTGCTGGGCATGGGGCCTGACCTGGGGTGTGTGATCGATATACCAGTGACATTCCACTGAGAGAGAACTCATTTTCGCTTTCCCAGAAGTAACCAACTGGAAAGAGTTTCTTTGTTAGGGGTGGGACTTTGTTTTCACTTCTCCATGTAAATGCTAGGTTTTGGCCTGGACATAGTAGGTCCTCTGTATGCTGTCACAATCTCACTGAAATCGTCTGGGTTTCAGTCATATTGTGTATGCTGGTTCCTTGGAGTCACGGAACAATTTTGGCTCTTACAATATTTTTGCTTCCTTTTCCAAATAGATCCCATAGTGTGGAAGGGAGGGGTTGATAGAACATAACCTACTTGTGGATGACTTCACCAAAGTCTCTTACTCTCTATGCTGCCCAGTGGGGGTTATCTGTGTTAAATATGATCTAATGCAAGAAGCTGCTTCTGGGATGGTGGCTATGTTATGCATTTATCTATGGGTAATCCAGTGTCATTAGGGGTCATTTTATTGCTAAATTCTTTTAGCAGAATATTAATAGTAGGTTTTTCGATAGGTCTCATTGACCTTTGTGGTTTCCAGGTCTTAGACACTAGCAGTGTCAGGTATAGTTTACATCTTATAGAGTGGGCTGCAAATCTAATTAGAAAATGGTTGTTCACTCTTTTAACATTTATGTCACTGATGTACCAGTATATCTTGCATACAGGTCACTGTTGTTGGTCATAGGCTTTGTAGCTGGGTTGATGATTACTCTTCTTTTCTGGTACCATGTAGAGTACTTCTAGGACTATGATCTATAGTCAGTAGGGAAATATGTCTTGTTGACGTCAGAGCCTAATCAAGAACATATAATTAAACAATCAATGTTCCCACAAAGACCATGAGCCTAGGAAATCCCCTACCCTGATGGCACCGACCCATTCGTGTATTACTCATTCTTTTGGGTTTAAAACACTAGACCATTTGAGGGAGGTTGTTTGTTGGGCTTTTTTTTTGTTTTGTTTTGTTTTTGCTTTGGCTTTAACTTTTTAAAATACTAATGGTCATATATTGAGAATCTGATAAAATAAGGAAAGATTTATAAATCCAACAGACAAATTTTCAAGGAATACTCTGTGAGGAAGTAGCCACTGATAATCAACAGAGATAAAAGCAATGAAGAAAGCCAAACATAAAATAAAGTTGTAACTACTGGCAGAATAGGACTTACTTTTTATATTTAGTAAGTTAAACAGTTTCTGTTTCTTGTAGAATTTAAAAAAAAAAAAAATTGAGTCTACTAATAGTTTGTAAGGTGTAAACAGCCTTATCTTAAAGTTGCTCTTGAGGTCATGGAGACAAAAAGCAGTAAAACAGAATAACCTTTTGAGTTAATTTCATCTAGGTGGGATGATTGATGACATAAAAATCAATTTCTATCTTTGGCAAGACTTATCTATCAACATTGCTTAGCTACTATAATTTGTAAGTAGCCAAGCTACCCACACATTAAAGATTCTAACTGGAGAGGTAATGGATATATGGTATATGGATAATACCCATTCTTGAAATTAGGAGTCTCCATAATTTCTTCTGTTATTGGGCCATGTATAGGGAAATTACCAAAACTAGATTTGCTTTGGATATAAAATCACATATAAACATTTATCTGAAGACACTTATGTGTACAAGGGCCAAAATTATGTTAAATCAGAGTGTACTTAGTAAAAACAAACTAGAAAGTTTAATTTCTATCTGTAAACTGAGAGGGAGAAAATTAACTTTCTGAGGATTTATAAGGCTTTGTTTGGTTTGATTTTGTTTTTATTTTTTCTACCAGTAAATTTTCTTGGGTCATCTCAGTCTTCTGAGGGATTGATCCCTTTCTTCTCTGGAGATTGGTCAATCCATCTTCCAGTGTTAGGCCTCTTTGTCTTTATGTGTTTGACATGGATGCAGGGGTATCTTGTGCATTTACTTGCTCAAGCACCTGCATCTCTGCATTTACAGTATGTGCTTTGATATCTAGGACTTTATAGAAGGACTAATGTGAAGTAGAAACTTCTGGTTTCCTTGGAAAGTCAGTTATGTCAAATGATGTTTTGCTGAGGCACACAGCTGAAAGGATATTTTGCTGTAACAGACATTCAAAAGGATGCATATTGTTTAAAAGGAATATAAGTATGACCCCACAAACAGTGGGAGCTTGAGTATTGGTTTGCCTTGCTCCGCCTCACTAGTATTGGCTGACAATATGCATATATTGGTTCACTGTATATTGTGTTGCTGAGCTTTACTTGTGTTGACCTCAAGAGAAACTTCCCAAAGAACTTCTCCTGAGGTCTTCCACAGAACTTGGGCCAGTGAACCTTACAGTTTCTCTCTGGATTGAACTGCCCTTGCTGACTCCTTTGTAATATCTGCTGAATGGACTGGTGGACTGAAGCCATTGATTTATCTGTAGTGTCTGCCAAGTAGATTGAGCTGCTGATTCATGTTTGGTGTTTGCTAGTGGACAAGACTAGGAACAATGAAGATTGGTATCACCCCCCAAAATTATTTCTAAACAGGTTCACTTACCCCATATCCTAATAACCTTTCTTTTTCACTAACTCTTGTGGGTAGCAGGCTAGAAAGGAGATTGAGCCCTTTTTAAATAGGCTGTAAAAAATATATGTGCCTACAGTGAGGTGGTTGTTGGTAGCTAAAAGGAATATGAGTCCTTGTCTTTCCAATTATTTCTTCTTTGCGTTTTCCTCCAGGTCTTAGTGTTTCAAAACTGTGAAGGCAGTGTCCTACAGTTGAGTCTCTACTGTCAAAGGCATGCTAAGATAAAATGAATGCTGGAAAGGATGAGGCTATGTGGTCTTATGAGTAGTTGCTCCCCCTTTACAAGCACACTTGGGAAAATGAAAGAATGATGGGGAAGTCAAAAGAAACAGATTGACTGGCATTACGGATTCACTGGTAAGAAAGAGGAGAACACCTTTGTAGACTCTTTCCAAGGTCCACGATTCTATTAGAGTTCCTATCATATCATCCCCCTTCAACAGTCCCAAGCCTCTGTAGTAGGATAAGCTGTCTCTGAAAGAAAACAAAACAGGAAGCAGAGGATAAAAGGAAGGGAAGCATCTTGAGTCCCTTGAGTTAAATGCTTTTAAAAGATTAGAGACATGAATCTTACCTCCTCACTAACAGCTTGTCAAACTGTTGTAGCCATACAATGATGGGCATTTGCTCATATTTCCATATTCCTATGTCCTGAAATGAAGACTTTCACCAAGAACATGAAGAGATGCAGTAGCCTGTTGTAAATAGCCTTGCTGCCACCTGAGGTATGGTAATGTCTGGGCCTGTGCTGCCACCAAGGCCCATGTCTGGGTCTATGGCACTGCCACAGAAGGAGTCTGGCCCATGTTACTACACCAAAGACCATCTGAATTTCTATCATCATGGCTGTGACCCAGGAATATGTTGATGTTAGAGGGCTGAGCTGACCTAGCTCCACCATGCACTGGCAGCAGAATATAGCAGTCTGCCCTGTCCCTCACCTAGAAGAGCTGGTCTGGATGGTATAAGTACAAGGGAACTTGCTACACCCCTTCCCTGGGCAGTGTCACAGAGCTGGCCTCTGTAGCTTGACCATGAGAGAGATGGTGAGCTGACCAACTTAGCACTCACCCAGTTTCTGATCCAGGGCTTTAAGTTGACCCACTCCAACATCTGTCTCATCTATGAGCTGCATGAGCGCATGCAGGGACTGGTCCTGTAAAGACAAAGCTGCAAGACCTCCAGAATGCATGGCATCAATAGGATAGCAGAGAAGAATCCTCATGAGGATACAGTATTGAAGGTTTAGCAGAAATCAAAAAGTTTGAACTCGACCAATGACTCCTTGCAATGATCATTTGAAAGTAAAGTTGTTTGGGCAAAAGGACATACTGTATGACATATGGTGACACAATTCAGCTTCTACTGGCAAATGTTTTAATTTTTAAAAAAAACTGTCCTTTTTACTTTTTATGTTTTGTTTTTGTTTGTGTGTCAGGAGGGCACTGCAAGAGTGGAGGAAAGATATGGACGGACTGAGAAATGAGTAGGATTGGGATATGTGATGGGAAATTAACAAAGAATCAATACAATGTTAAAACAACAAGAAAGCTTCTTCTATGCCTGCTTTAAAGCATGTGATCACCCTCTCCAACTAGGTAATCATGGGTAATCATATAGCACAGCACCTGAAATTCTTCCCCATGCAAATAGAGCATCACCAACATCTGAACCTCCACCAATAGAATGTATTTACTTCCAAAATCCCATTTCACTCCCCAAGGTTCATATAATCCATGTCTACATCCAATGAAGCACACATGTTATTTCACCAAGGACCATCTGAGACTGACAGTACTAAGCTGTAACACTTGGGGAAGGCTCTCTCCCACACAGCACTCATTGCTGGACCTTGGATTTGCTTGCCTGGCCTGACTCCATTGCTTGCAGAGGTTCACATCAGAGTGCTGACTTCTAATATCACCACTGCTACACCACCACTGCCACTGCCTCTGTGGGACCAGGATCCTGACCACCTGTCCTGTACTGACTAACCAAGACTCTTTATTTCTTTTCTAAGAACTGTAACAGTCCTAGCCGGACCAGAGCCCTACAGACCCTATTTGTCCATGACTCCACTTCATCCTTCTTGGTCTGGTATACAACAAATCTGACACCCTAGAGTAAAGGGGTAGACTGCAGACTCTACCATTCAGGATTTTGCCCTGCCTTCTCTGAGATCCTATACTTGTACACCCAGGTACCCCACCAAGAAATGCAGAATGCAGAATCACACTTCTGTGCTCAGGACTCCCAACCATCCCCCTGTTCCACTAATCTCTGTCTGCTTCTTATATCATTCTTACAAAACAAGAGTTCAGAGAACTGCTGCATGAAGCAATTATTTTCTGAAATATACAGTTAGCTCCTTATTTATACACCATTGAAGGTGCCCAATCAGAAACATTGACTTTGCCTTTTCTTTCTATAAATAGTAGATTCTAAATCTTTATTCTTCCTTTTCATGACTAGTTCATATAATGCCATGTCATTAAGTTTAAATTTTTTAAAACACTCAGGATCAAGTCATATAGTCTGCAAATGACATTCATTGGATACTTAACAAATTCCTTATAATACATAAGATGAAATGAGGGAAGATAGTACTCAAAAGTGCATTGCCTAGTGTATTAGTGAGGGTTCCTTAGAGTCACAGAAGTTATGGTAGTCTCTATGCAGTAAGGAATTTATTGCAGACTTACAGTCTGTAGTCCAACTCCCAACAATCCACTCCCAGCAATGGTCAGCAGCAGTTATGAATAGAAGTTCAAGGATCCAGCAGTTGCTCAGTCCCACAAGGCAAGCAATTGAAAAACATCGAGCTTTCCTTCTTCCCTATATAGGTCTCCAGCAAAAGTGTGGCCCAGGTTAAAGGTGTTACCACACCCTTAACCCCAGGTGACCCCGATTGAACTCGCAGATCTTCCAGTCCCAATCTTCTAGGATTCATAGCCACTATGCCACCACACCTCCAATCCCAGACGATCTTGAACACATAGATTTCTCTATCTTAATCCTCTGGGATTCAAAGCCACTACACCTCAAGATCTCCATGCCAAGATTCAGGTCGGAAACTTGTTATCTCTCAGCCTCCAGATTAGGGCCAGGTGAACCTTCTAATTCTGGATTGCAGTTCATTTCAGATACCGTCAAGTTGACAGCCAGGAATAGCCACTACAATCCACCCCTTGTCAACTTGACAAAAATAATATCTCATGTCCACATGAAACAATAACAAACTCATGAATACACCTAACATGATATAACTATTAAATTTACAATGGGGCAATGTCCCCTGGGAACATTCTTCTGGTGTCTCAACTTAAATACCAACTGATGTTAAAGAAATTGGAAGAAAAATGTATTCTTAACAAAATAAGACAGAAGCATTCATATTACTTTATAATCCTCGTTTCTGCAACTGATTACGTGGCCTTAGCTGGTATTTATAACTACCTTCCTCTACTATCCATTCTGTATTTCCTTCCCCCTCAGCAAGCGCCTCAGCAGGTCTTGGCTCTTTTCCTGGAGGATTGACCCATACCTTCATTCCTGATGGGTCTGCATCCTTTGTCATCCTGCTTGGATTAGGTTGTTGTAATTTCCCATTGACTTTAATCACAGGACATGGAAGTACTAAGAGATACCCTAAGGGATTTCCTGCACTCCAGACATATTCCTGCTTACCTCCATTGTGAAGAGGCAATCCAATTTCTCCATGATAATCTGGATCTATCACTTCTCCTAACACTGTTATTCCCTTCTTAGCCTGTTGGCTTAAGGGCATTAGAAGCCCAGAATGACCGGGGGGAAGTCTGATCTTCCAGTTCAATGGAATGTTTGTTGTGGCTCCTGGTAGGAGAACCCCCCCCTCTGGAACTAAAACTTCTAGGCCAGCAGAACCTAGAGTTGTGGGGACAGGAAGCAAAAATTTTCCTAGAGGGTCACTAGGAGTTATAGTGAGTGTAACTATTCCCTTTTCCACCCCTTGATTCCTGGACCCATGGATCCTGGCTATGGGGAAACTGTTCTATATATTGGATGCTGATTCAAAGCATATACTGCTTTCTGAAGAACTCTGCTCTAGCCCTCCATGCTGTTGCCACCTAATTGGCGCTGTATCTGTGTCTTCAAAAGGCCATTTCATCTTTCTATCAGAACAGCAGCTTCAGGATAATGGGGAACATGGTAAGACCAGTGGATTCCATGATCATGGGCCCACTGTCGCACTTCTCTGGCCGTGAAGTGAGTTCCTTGGTCAGAAGCAATACTGTGTGGAATACCATGATGATGGATAAGGCATTCAGTGAGTCCACAGATGGTGGTTTTGGCAGAAGCATTTCGTTCAGGAAAGGCAAATCCATAACCAGAATAAGTGTCTACTCCAGTAAGAACATAACGTTGTCCTTTCCATGGAAGAAGTGGTCCAATGTAGTCAACCTGCCACCAGGTTGCTGGCTGGTCACCTCAAGGAATGGTGCCATATCTGGGGCTCAGTGTTGGTTTCTGTTGTTGGCAGATCTGGCATTCAGTGGCAGCTGTAGCCAAGTCAGCCTTGGTGAGTGGAAGTCCATGTTGTCAAGCCCAAGCATAACCTCCATCTCATCCACCATGACCACTTTGTTCATGTGCCCATGAAACGATGGCAGGAATGGCTGGGGAAAGAGACTGACTATCCACCGAACGCGTCATCTTATCTACTGGATTATTGAACTCCTCCTCAGATGAAGTCACCTTTTGGTGAGCATTTACATGGGACACAAATATCTTCACATCCTCTGCCCATTTGGAGATATCTATCCACATACTTCTTCCCCAGATGTCTTTCTCACCAATTTTCCAATCGTGATCTTTCCAGGTCCCTGACCCTCCAGCCAATCCATTGGCTACAGCCCATGAGTCAGTGAACAATCGTACATCTGGCCATTTCTTCTCCCAAACAAACTGTAATACCATGTGTACTGCCCAAAGTTCTGCCCACTGTGAAGATTTTCCTTCACCTGTATCTTTCAGGGTTGTCCTTGAAAGGGGTTGTAATGCTGCAGCTGTTCACTTCTGGGTGGTACCTGCATAACGTGCAGAGCCATCAGTAAACCAGGTCCTAGTCTTATCTTCTTCAGTCAGATGATCATAGGGAACACCCCATGAGGCTATAGGTGCATGCTTGGCAGCAGATGGCATTGTCACAGGAGTGGAAACCATAGGCATTTGAGCAACTTCTTCATGTAACTTGCTTGTGCCCTCAGGACCTGCTCTGGCTCAATCACATATATGCCACTTCCATTTGATAATTGACTGCTGCTGTGCATGTCCTACTTTATGACTTGAAGGGTCTGATAGCA
>NW_022196906.1:86956588-86957363 GCF_008632895.1 Mastomys coucha | reverse complement strand
TGGCAGAGGCAACTCTAAAGGCTTCCATTTAGCCTTTCCAACCATAATAGCCCTCACTTCACAGGTCAGGGAACCAATAAGAGAATTCTGCCAATTTCTGAGTATATCTATCCCAATTATACATTCTGGAACTGGAAAAATGACCACAGGATATGTTCGGGGACTTACTGGACCTACTGTGAGTCGGACATCAGTCAAAACTCCATTAATCACCTGTCCTCCATAAGTCCCTACTTTAACTGGAGGGCCACAATGTTTCTTGGGATCTCCTAGGATCAGTGTCAATTCAGAACCAGTATTCAATAGATCCCGGAACACTTTCCCCCAGTGTACAGTTACTCTTGTAAAAGGCTGTAGGTCCCTCTGGGGAAGAACTAGAGAAAGATTAACAGCAAAACTTTTAGGTGTCTTATCAAGGTCCTCCCTCAGAGGAACCTGGCCACCCCTTCATTCAAGGGGTTCTGGATCTGCAAACTGGCTCAAGTCTGGAAATTGATTCACTGACCGAGACTGCCTTTTGCCATGATCCAATGTAGCCTCTCTTTCCTTTGTTTGAGAATTTTTCTGCTTATATAGGTCAAACAGATATGCAGTGGGCTTCCTATCTATTTCGTACCTGGAAACACCATGATTGATTAGCCAGGACCAAAGGTCCAAACGAGTCATGCCATTATAAATTTTGCCTCTCCTGTGCTGACCATTACGGATTATATCATTATAAACATTGTTTTGTCTACGCTGTCCATTATAATAACTACGATCACCTTGTCTCTGG
>NW_022196906.1:86921487-86955294 GCF_008632895.1 Mastomys coucha | reverse complement strand
CCACAAGGCAAGCAATTGAAAAACATCGAGCTTTCCTTCTTCCCTATATAGGTCTCCAGCAAAAGTGTAGCCCAGGTTAAAAGTGTTACCACACCCTTAACCCCAGGTGACCCCGATTGAACTCGCAGATCTTCCAGTCCCAATCTTCTAGGATTCATAGCCACTATACCACCACACCTCCAATCCCAGACAATCTTGAACTCATAGATCTCTCTATCTTAATCCTCTGGGATTCAAAGCCACTACACTTCAAGTTTCCATGCCAAGATTCAGGTCGGAAACTTGTTATCTCTCAGCCTCCAGATTAGGGCCAGGTGAGCCCTCCACTTCTGGATTGCAGTTCATTTCAGATACAGTCAAGTTGACAACCAGAAATAACCACTACACCTAGTAACCCAGAACTTTTTTAGCTTAGCACCATATGATAACAAACTGGTGAATGCTAGTACATTTATTAAGTAATGCTAAAGTCTAAGTTTGGTTCACCTTTCATTAAAAAAAAAATCAAACAAACAAAAAATCTACATGAAGACCAAATTTTTAATTCAATACTCTTGGTTTTATGCTTTGGTAACAAGTAGTGACTAAATTTGGTAAAATTCAACAGGCCTCTCTTTTTAAGAACTCCAGAAATCTCAAAGTGACAGTTATTCTGTGTGTGGACCACGTAAGTGGAGTTGATTGGATCTTAGCTTTCTAAAATACTTAAGGTCAAACAGTATTTAGGTTACTTTCCTAACAAATACTTGTACACATTGTTTTACAAGTGCTAAGGACAGATGTTATATATGCTCTAAAAATCTGCATAAAATAAGGGCATGTAACTATTGTGTAACACAAAACTGCTAACCAGTATCATGCAGCAACTTTTACTATGTGAGTAGTAGACGCCTGTATATCTATGCCACAATTTACATTTAATTTTACAAAATTGGCTCTTCCTTTATTTTTATGTTTTTCACTATAGATTACAAACATTTTCATCTCTGGTTTGTTGTACTATGAGATAGCACATTTAGTGCAGTTTAGATAAATAATTAGTTTTTGGATGCACAAATGGGAGCATGGATTGCTCCTGTAGCATGGATGAAGAAAGAGGACATGAAGTGATTGTGAAAAATATAATTGTCACCATCAGGCCCAATGCAGACCTTGAGAAAAGAAGTGTACACAGAGCAGTCACTAAGGTCAAGAGATAAGGTTTATTTTGGACATGAAATTCTACATCCAACAAATTGAAAATCCTGAACAATAGTGAGATAACAGAAATCCCTGGTGACTTGCTTGAGACTCTGAAATGTAAAATGCATCAGAGGTTAGCAATAATTGATGACCACTGATAACAAGATTGCAATTCAGCCATGTTATAATGCCATCATTGGCTTAACCCTTAATGCAAACATCTTATCAAAAATTGAAGCCATAAAACATAAAAGACTAAAGCTGAATTCACCATTTTTAAAAGGCTAAATTGCTAGAGGATTGAAAAGTAGATGCTGTATCTTTGGGTACTTTACCTCTGAATTCATCTTTTAAATCACATTTTTTTACACTTTGTATTATTATTTCCTTTGTTTTCAATACTAAAGGCTCAGAAAAACATTTATAATAAAAATCTTAAATAATATAAAATACTATAATTAAAATTCAGCACTACACTATAATTAAAAACCTTTCTAAAAATATTAAGTGGGAAAAGGTTATATAGTATAATATCTAAGACCCTATGAGAATAATTGAATTTATTTTTGAAATAGTCCTTTTATAGAATCACAACCATAAATAAATAATATTGGGCAATAGGCTTGTAATATACAAATCTAGTTAATACAGTGTCACGAACAGTAGTACTCCAGAAAAAACCATGTAGCAGTGCTAAATGATTTTTTATTGTCCATAGAAATATCCTATAATGAAATATTTATTCAAGGAGTGTACATGTTACTTAAGAATTAGCACCTTTAATATGCATGTGTGTTTGATTTTAATTAAATTTTCTAAAATCAATGGTAAAGATTTTTCCACTTTTAAGTTTAGAGACTTAGGAGTATTTAAAGTATTCATTAAATCACACATACATTTAATATTAAATTGTATGTTTCCACTCTTCACAGATTCTAAGTAATAAGCAATCACACAGTGATGTGCATGTCTACAATTTTACCCTACAATATCTGTAACATCTACATGAAGGCATTTATTTTTATACCTGCTACAAACTATTCTATACTTCATCATACATCAATATTAAATATAATATGAAGTAAGGATTATGGTCAGACATAGAGTTAGGTATTCCAAAAGGGTCAGAATTTTTTGGATATTTATTTATCATTGTAATTATTTAAGAATATGTCCATTGATATGAAAATACCTCTGTTGATTGCCATTTTTATTTTTATGGTTTTTTATTTATATTTGTAGTTAATCTGACTTACTGCATATAAAAAACTCTTAATTGCAGTATATGTTACACTTTTTACATTATACGTTATAATTTTCATATTAATATATTAGAATTTTCACCTGCTTTTATATTTTTCTTTTTCATTTCCAATGGAGATCATGTTGTCATGTTGTAAGCATTGGGAATCACTTTGAACGCTGATATGAAGAGCTGTTATTAATGTTCGTTCTTTCTTAAACGTGTCCGTTTCTTCATTTCTGTTCGAGCACATAGCTCTGAGTGTTGTTGAACAGCTCAGAAGAAGTCATGTTCACTTTCTCTTTCTTAATATATTCCTGATTAGATTGGTTAGGTATCTATTTTTTACATGATGTATATTAGTTTCTTCCCAATTTCTTTTACCTTAGATTCCTATTAAATATGTTTACTATTTCTTTGTGTCTGTTTTAACAATTTTATCTACACAACAGGTTTTATATCCACATTCACTTGAATTCTGAATTTAGAATACCTGTAAAGCAGTATTGGTATATTTTAAACCAGAATCCCTACAATAACAAAGAGAGAGAAAAAGGACTTCTCTCAGTGAGTTTTAACTGTCCTATGTGCCTCCTTCTCCCAGGTCTTACAGTGCCATCTCTGATGCCACGTTGTTCCTCCATGAGAACTGTGTGGGGAATGTCGATTTCTATGTTAGTGGCAGAACACTCTCCCATTCAGTCTTGTGTTCTAGGCTAGCCTTCCCCAATCTGCATTTATAGAAGGTTTTCATCCTCACATTCTCTCACTTTTGCATCTCTTCTGCCATCTCCTGCCTTTGATGTCACAGTTAACTGTCTTAGGAATACTGAGGAGAAAGATTATCTCACAATCCTTGCAATTTTTTGACTTTTTTATTTTGTCATTTATTTTGAAATTGTTCCCTTAGCATTCTAAGACTCCCATTGTTTCACTGACATTTACTATAATATACCCAAGTGCACACACACATACATATACACATGCACACATACAGAGACACAGACACAACACAAACAAACATGAACACACACAAACATGCATAAACATGAACACACACAAACACACACAAATACACAATCACACACATATATACACACAGAAACACACACAAATGTGCACACACAAACATTCACACACACTAACACACATATACCCACACAACACACAATCACACACACAGATACACACAGAGACACACTAACACACACGTGCACACAAACATACAATCACACACTCATACACATACATATACACTCACAAACACACATATACATTCATATACAATCCCACAATCACACACTTACACATATACACAAACACACAATCATACACTTACACACACAAACAGACACACACACACACACACACATCATATTTGTTTGCTTTATGTGTACAGTTGCTTTTGATAGAATGTGGAATGTGCATGCCAGTGCCAGTGCAAGCTAGTTGAAGGTAACAGAGCTCCTGGATCTGTAAATGTGGTTACAGATGTCTATGAGCTGCCATTTTCTTTCTTTCTTTCTTTTTTTTTTTAAGTTAGGGAATAAACCTGGCTGTTCTACATGAGCATCCAGTGTTTTTAACCACTGATTCATCTCTACAGTCCCATACCTTACTTTTTTTAGTCTATAAACCAAAGACTGTATTAAACTAAATAGTATTTAGGAAAGGAATCTATTCTTATTCACATAAAATTGTTAATATTGTTTCATAAAACTCTGTACTTCATTTCATATCATAAATAAAATTTCTAAGAAATTTCTAAGTCTAATTATTTAATGTAAGTGAATGTTTTGATGTACATATATAAACTTATTAAATGTATTTTATAATTTCTAGAATTTTATGTAGTTATTAATATTAATTTGTGGAGTAGGTAATATTATAGACCATATCACATTGTTAATGGTTTCATATCATTTCCTTATTGATTATAAGATAAGCAATTTGTTATTAATGCTACTTATTGTCCTTATGGTAAACAGATACCATCCTTATATTCCATAACATATTTAAGGTGACAAGTTCTAGGCATTATGCCAGACAACACAAAGATTTCACTTAATCTTTACTTGAACCCTGTGGCATAATCATAAATTATATTTTGATTATTTGCATTTTAAGACTGAGTCAGTCAAAAATAAGTTATTTCTTCAAAGATATAGTAAATATTCAAATGTGAGAAAAGCCAGAAATTTTCAATATTCCCTTTTGTTCAGTTTGTAGATAAGCAGCCTTTTTTCTTTCTCAGGATGGATGAAAACTTTTCTATAGCTATGTACTGAAGGTGTCTCCCTTTCGGTGAACCTTTCATAATCTATGTACTGTGGCACCACCTGAGTCCCTGTGCAATTAGGGACAGAATTCCATGTGCAATTAGGGACAGAATCTCACAGAGCCTGTAGGGGGTACAGAGGCTAAATTATCCACTCTTCCCTGCTTATCTGAGGAAATGGCAGCTGCCAATGGGTCTGATCTTCCAGTATCCTGAAAATAGTCTCACTTGTTATGGTGATTGTGGCAAAGGACAGTGCTTTACAAGAGACACTAAGACATGAATGTGAGAGAGTAAAGAAAAGCATTCCATGCTTATGTAATCCACAAGAAAGCAGAAACAGGTATTCTCATTTCAGATAAAATAAACAAAGCTTAAGTCATCAATAGAAAAAAGGGGGACTGTGTAATTTAAAGAGGAGAAAACAATAATTATAAATAATGCAAAAATTTGAATTTAAGACATAGAAATGAAGATTGGGTGTATCAACACATGATGGGGCTGGATGTTTAAGAGCATCAAGCTCTCCCAGGGGACCCAGGTCCAGTTCCCAGCATGCACATGGCAGATCACAACTGCCTTTAACTACAGTTATAAGGGATTTTACAGCCATACAGATAAAATAAAAATTAAAATACTAATGAGAAATAACAAGATTGACACTAGAAAGTACAATTGTGTATAACAACCAATAATTAATCCTTCCATTTCTTTCTTCAGGGCCTTGAAGTTTTTGTCTTACAGAATTTTCACATGCTTGGTCAGAGTTACACTGAGATATTTTATATTATTTGTGATTTTTGTGGAGGGCATTGTTTCCTAATTTCTTTCTCTGCCTGTTTATCATTTGAATAAAGGAAGGCTACTGATTTCTTTGAGTTAATTTTATATCCAGCCTCTTGGCTGAAATTGTTTATCAGCTGTAGGAGTTCTCTGATAGAATTTTTGGAGTCACTTATTTATATTGTCATATCATCCTCAAATACCTTGACTTCTTCCTTTCCAATTTGTATCCCTTTGGTCTCCTTTTTTATCTTACTGCTCTAGCTAGAACTTCGAGTACTATATATATTGAACAGATAGAGAGGGAACAGGCAGCTGTACTGGCTGGTCTTGTGTCCACTTGACACAAATTGGAGTTATCACAGCTCTGTTACTGTTTAGATAGTTTTCCTGACTTTGATTTAACTTTGGTATGAGGTATCTGTATGAAAATCATCCCTTTCATCTCAATTTTCTGGTATTGTGGAGTACTGGCTTTTGAAGTTTGACCAAATGCTTTCTTTAATTTCCTCAAAGTTCTGTTGCTATGTATCCCTTCTCATTTCTGAATTTTTAAATTTGGGTACAGTCTCTGTGACCACAAAAACCTGACATTATTAATAATACTGTGCTATCTTGCAGACAGGAACCTAGCATAACTGTCCCCTCAGAGACTCTACCCAGCAGCTGACTGAAACAGATGCTGTTATCACAGCCAAATATTGAATGGAGGTTGGGGACTCTTCTGGAAGAGTTGGAAGGATTGAAAGCCCTGAGGAGGATGGGAGCCTCATAGGAGGACCAACAATGTCAACCATCTTGGACGACTGGCAGCTCTCAGAGACTGAGTCATTCAACCAAACAACATACAAAGGCTTGAACAAGACCCCTGGCACATAGGCAGCAGACCTGTAGCTCAGAGTTTAATAGGATCCCCAACACCTAAAGGCTTTCCCTAAAGCTGTAAGCTGAGGTGGTATTTGTTTCCCAACAGAACTGCGTTGTCTGGCCTCTGTGAGAAAGGCTATGCCTGACCTGCAGAGACTTGTTGTTCAGGGGGGTGGGAGAAGACCTAGGAGGTCTCCACTCTTTCAGAGGAGAAGGGGAGTAGGGAAGGTTCTCTGCAAGGAGAGACTGGGCTAGGAGCTGTGTTTGGTATAAATGAATAAATTAATTTTAAAAAGAATTAATCTTGACTTTTATATGTTACATGTTTAATGAAAAAAAAAAAACTCAGCTGGTGGAGGGTTGGCTTAGAGATTAGACTGCTTGCTGTGCAAACATAGAGACTAGAATTTTTATTCCCACAAAACAGGTGGAGCAGCTTCCTACATAATCCTGTTATCTGAGCAGGGCGAAGAAGGGAGAATCACCAGAGATTTTTGGCTGCCAGCAAGGCCAAAAGGGACAAAGTAGTACACAAGAAGCCATTCTCTGGCTTCTACGTGTACATGAGCATACACTATGCACCCTCCCACACACATATATGCATATGCATAAATACACACATACATATGTCACATATGCATATTCTCTCTCTTTTCCAACTCTAAATTGATTGAATACTTGCCTGTTAACTCTAAAACTATGAAACTTCTAGAAGAAAAGTAAAAATGCTTTTATCTTTCCATTGATTTCTATTAAGAGTAATAATTCTAAAATACAGCATTGAGTGCATGTGTTTGTATAATTTCTCTCAGTGTTATATTTATGAAGATTTGACTCATAAGCATTTAGAACTACACTTGGGGGACAAAGTCATCTTTAATCAAACCTAATTTGATAAAAGAATTCTAATTTTTCGTACACTTTTCCTAATCTGTATGAACTTGTATGTTTCAGGATATCTGATCATAGTGTGAACCACAAGACTGCATACAGGAAAAACCTGTCTCTAGTTGTGGTGTGGCTCAGCCCTAGCACATACCTTTAATCCAAGGGTGTTGCGGGATATTTGATCACACTGTGGTATTGTGCACTGGAAAAAAAAAAACTGTTTCTAGTTTTCTTGTGGCTCAACACTAGCACACACCTATAATTACATGAATTTTCTATTTTTGGTAAACAAGATTAAATAGAGTCAACCATAGGTCAAGAGGTGGAGTAAGCAACCAGTTGACAGGGAGTGAACATAGGCTAAAAGCACGAAGATGAAGGGGAAGACAGGAGGACAGATTTCCTCTCTATGTCACACACAAACACTCAGTTTGGAGAGTTTTCAAGACAGTGTGGAGAAGGAAAACTTGCTTTATCCTTCTGGGACATCAGCTGAGAAGGGGGTCAGCTGGGTGATGTTTCTGCCTCTCTGAGCTGTAGGCTTTCATCACAGCATCTGGCTCCTGAGTCTCCGCTTGGTCAATTTGAATGATTGGGGCTCTGTTTTGAAAACAACATAATGTCAATTATAATTTAATCACACACACACACACACACACACACACACACAGAGAGAGAGAGAGAGAGAGAAAGAGAGACAGAGAGAGAGAGAGAGAGAGAGAGAGAGAGAGGCAGATACAGAGACAGACAGACAGACAAAGAGACAGAGACAGAGAGACAGAGAGAGACAGAGATAATAAAACAACAACAACAACAAAAACCCTCCCTAGGATAGGGATTCAGGAGTCATGTTTTCAGAAGTTACAAATACTGAAACTATTAAGTCAACATAATGAAACAGCAGCAATGGCACTCATTTTTAAAGGGCGAATTATCCTTGGAATGAATTTCAAGGTCAGTGAGTTGTAAAGCCATTTTCTCTGAGCAGACAGAACATGGCCATGCCTCCATCCAAACAAATGGCTCCTTATCATTTTTTGCTGAGTTAATGGAGTTGGCACAAGTGAAACTAATTACTATTTTTACATCTAAGAAATCAACTGGAGGGAAACTTTTGGCAGAGTAGCTATCTCATCCTTAGCTCCACTGATCTAGGGAACAGATAGTGTTGTGCTGTTTGGTGGTCTGTTCATCGTACAGTTGGTGACTAGTGGCTGACAACAACAGCACCCCATACACTTCATGCTATAAAACATGGCAATCAAAATCACTTCTGAATCTTAGGAAGTGCCTATCAGCAACTAAGGCATGTTTTGTAGGGAAAAACTAATGTGAAATTTTCAGTATAGAGACTCCTAAAATAATGTGTCCAAACTCTATCTATCTGGGGGAAAAGTAGTTCATGGGTTGCATTTTTTCTTTCTCTTTACTCTTCTTTCATACAGACTACCCAAGACCTCCTCTCCCATCCTCCTAGCCCCCCTCCAACTCCTTTTCTCCCCTAGATCCATAGCATAACAGGATGCAATGAGACTAGACAAAAACCCTCATATCAAGACTGAACGAGGGAGCCCAGTAGGAGGAAAAGAGTCTCACCATCAAGCAAAAAGAGTTAGAGACACCCCCACACACACTCCCATTGGTAGGAGTCCAACAAAAACTCTGAGCTAAACAACCATAGCATGTATGGAGAGAGCCTAGCCCAATCCCATGTAGGCTCAGGGTTGTTTCAGACTCTAGTGAGTCTTTACAAAGCCTGCTTAGTTGAGTCTATGGTCCAGTGACCTAGTGCCCTGGACCCCTCTAGCTACTATTATTCTTTCTCTTCCTCTTCTTCAGATTACCCAAGTTCTGCCTAATATCTGAGCATGGATCTGTTTCCCATCAGGTTCCAGAGGAAGCCTCTCCAATGACGACTGAACTAGATACCAATCTAAGAGTATAGCAGAATCGTCAGAAATCATTTCTTTGATTTTTTTTTCCCCTTTCCAGTCATGTATGGCTCTATCCTAGATTTCTAGGTTATGCTGCCTCTTGTCTGGACATCCAGGCAGTGTCAGGCATGGGTTCCCTCTTGTGCCTTGGAACATAACATTAGACTAGTCATTGGTTAGCCACATCTACAAACTGAGACATCATTCCCTTGAAGGTAGACAGGGTGTGGGTTGAAGGTTTTGTAGGTGGTTTGGTGTGCCAGTTCTACCTTTGGTAGCCTAGCTTGATTACAGAAGATGACCCGATCAAGCTCCATACTCTATATCACTAGGAGTTGTCACCAAGATCACCCTTATAGTTGTCAGGAAGTTTTAACTACACTAAGTCTCCACATCACCCCTGAAAGTTCACCTACTTATTCTAGTCATCTCTCCTCCTACTCTCTCTGTCTTCTCCTCCTTCCCTGACCCAGTCCCTCCTGTTTCCATCCTCACCTGCCCCCAAGAGGACTTACTAGCCAAATACCCTATCACTGAGCTATATTCGCAACTACAGTGCTTTGGATGCATTTCTATGACTTTAAAAAAGACATCCTTATACTTGCCATTATAAATGAAAGAGATAAATTGAGTTATACCAAGTCACAAATCATGCTGCAAACTGTACTAAATAGCATGACTTTTGTTAACTTTACTCACTTTAATATAATTTTTTTTGAATTCTGACATGCAATGTTTTCTAGTCTTTACAAGAAATACCTGATTTTTAAAACATCTGTATTATTTGTACTATTTATAAAAAAAAGTCCCTCTTAAATAGCAGAGTACCCTGAATAATCTTAATCAAGTTTTCATTTGGGAAAATTATAGAAACAAGATGAATAACAGTCTTTATAAGAATAAATATGCAATAAGAAATAAGCATTCTTATACTTTTTAATGAAAAGTCATTATTTATATAAGCTTCTAATCATGTTTTCTTCTAACTTTGTACAAGGCCAGAGTAGTAACACTGACAGCATTAATTTTAGAGATAGACATTATATAGAGCTGGATTTTATAGTCTACAAATTGGCTCAAGAACACATCTCATCAGGCATGTCCATTCTCTTTGGTACCTGAGATTGCAAAAGATGTTGAGTACTGTGAATTAAAGATCCAACAAGTTATCTTCTACAC
The DNA here is from genome assembly GCF_008632895.1 of Mastomys coucha. NCBI lineage: Eukaryota > Metazoa > Chordata > Mammalia > Rodentia > Muridae > Mastomys > Mastomys coucha. The sequence goes on along the minus strand of NW_022196906.1, from coordinate 86,944,940 downwards.
TAAAAGCAAGTGGAATTTGCATAACATTTACTTTAGAGTTACAAAGTAATTTCTCCAAATTGACACATCTTTCTCTCAAAATGTTAACTGAGGGTTATAAAGATTTATAAATTATTCTTTAACTGTCACTTTTTAATACTAAACTAAGATATTTTATTCACTGCTCATATATTAGTGAAGTCTAAATATTCTTCATTCTGGAATGAGTCAAATTAACTCCATCATAAAAACACACACATTTAAAACACAAATGTAGGGAGTAATGGTCAAGGAAGCCAACTTTCATTCATATCACATATACACAAAAAGTGAGCACACAGACTAGTGAGTGCATTCCATATACACCATAAGCAAATAAGAGTTTTGGTTTCTACCTTCACATGGAACTTCAAACATATTCAGAGAATGAAATGGGGAAATATTACAGGACTTCACCTCACATAGGGAAGCTAATTTGACACGAAAACATCCTTGAACAAAGGGTCAGTGTGTGTCATAAAACAGTGATGAGCTCATGACTATAAGTAAAGCAGTGATGAGCAACGGGCTTAGAATAGAATGGTTTTGATCTTAATAATCTCTAAGTGATCGGTGAAGTAGTTATACAAAGGAAGGAACAAAAGGGGCCATAGACTCCGATCAGCACATGGCTGTGGAAGTGACATGGGTTTCTTTTTGCTGTTGCTTTGTATTTCCTCTAACCACAATGTCCTCACTAATGCCATGTCCTAGAAATTCAATTCACTCATGGGCTCATGAGTATTACACGCGGAAAGCAACAGAGGTGCCATAGCGAGATTATACAGGAGTTGCATCATGCCGTGTCACCTAACAGCAGAACATGAGTTCTTATTATTAGTGTTGTTGTTTTTTTTTTTAAAAAAGAGAAGACATTTGTGAAAATTAGATATGTATCCTTCAGTTGCCATGGAAGCTGGGGCTACTTCTTAAATGCTTTCAAAAGAGCTTCACATATAAGAATCTCAAAAGAAATGTCAAAATCGCACTTTGAACTCGGAAGTGGACTTAAAGATTGCAAGGAACTATAGTGAACTTTCCAGAATGCTTTCTGGGGATAATTAAGTGTTTGACGGAGGAAGCATTGATATTTTCACATTTTTTAGAAGTGATCTCCCTGTAGCTAGAAGCCAATCGTGGTCCACCCCTGACTAGCAACAGTTGAGGAGTAAATTAATGTTGTCTGTTATTGTTGTAAATTTTGAGGAAGTATGTTCATTATGCTACTAGTATAAATTACGGTTATTTTAGAATTAGATAAATATCTAATAAATAAACTTAAATATTTCTTGTGATCTTGAATAACATGAAACAGTTTTTGAAAAAACAGATAAGTGTCAGAAGCAATAAACAAGAAACAAAATGGTCTTGCCTGAAATATGGATTGCTACAATTCTGAAAACAAGGAAGCTTGCAGCACAGGGGAGAACAACAGGACTTTAAAGAAGGCTGCGTAGAGCTGCAAGGTCATTGTTGTAATGATGAAAGTTATAATAAGGTCATGTTTTACAAAAGCATTTATCAACCACGTACCTAGGAAAATAAACTCACCAGGACAACAAAGGCAAAGGACTATGATTACCATGGTGTTTCCTAACATGATCTTAAAGCTTCGTTGATTGTAAAGCTTCCAGCCAAGTTGTAGCTCCAGCCAAGCTTCCAGCCAAGATGTGGACTTTCAACATCTGCCCCACCGGCTAACCAATCCAGAGAATGTGCTTTGGGTCAAATATAAAGCTATCAAAAGGGAACAGCTTCCTGAGGTATCAATGCATCCAGGAGCTGCACAGGTTTTGTGGGGTTTTCTATATGCTAAAGTGTCTAAAAGCAGTTTGAAGAATTCATGTTATTTAAAATTCAATTTGGTGCTCCAAAATATGTCTTTATTCAAAGCAACACTCTTCTAATTGCAACATTAGTAAGCTGACAGGTCTAATTATATATCCAATTATGTGTCTAAAATTTTATTTAGATTTTTAATGGTTACTTTAATGGCTACTTTTAATTACTACCCCTCAGACTAACCCTAAAGAAATCATTATGGAAAAGTGCTAATATGGCTTATAAGTAAAGAGCCTCAAAATATGCAATCTGCTCTCTTTTAAAGATTGTAGGAAAATACTTGAATTAAAATTGATGTTCTTAAAAATCATAGTTTACTTCAGATACATTAAGTAAGATATTCTTGATGATGTAACAGTGTGATGGTCAAGCACCTATAAAATTGTCTCATGGTCAGAAACTGAAATGTTCCACATATTTAATACTGTTTTCACAACTCCATCCTCCCAACCTTAAGCTACCTTCACTCTATTTCTCTCTCCATGATTCTAATTCCTCCAGATACCTGTGTAATTCATATTAGGTCCCTTTGCATTGGTTTTATTTCATCTAATAAGTGTTTTAGAAGTTAATCGATGTTTATAGCATGATGTAAATTCTATGTTGAATTTCCTACAATGTGTTATGGTCCTAAAGAGGTGCTTTGGGGAGATAATGGAAATCTTTTTTTCCTTTTTTAAAATTAGTTTATTTACATTTCAAATGATATCTTCTTTCTCAGTTTCTCCTCTGAAGAAAAAAACCAACCAACCAACAACAACAACAATAGAAACCCTGTTCCCTCCCCCTCTCTCCCTGCTCACCATCCCTCCCTCTGCCACTTCCTGGCCCTGGTATTCCCCTACACCAGGGCATAGAACCTTCACAGGATCAAGGGCCTCTCCTTCTGTTGATGACAGACTAGGTCATCCTCTGCTATACATATGCTGCTGGAGCCATGAGTTCGACCATGTGTACTCTTTGGTCGGTGGTTTAGTCCCTGGGAGCTCTGAGGGTACTAGTTCATATTGTTGTTCATTCTAAGCAGCTGCAAACCCTTCAGCTCCTTGGGTTCTTTCTCTAGCTCCTTCATTGGGGACCCTTTTCTCAGTCTAATGGATGGCTGTGAGCTTCTATTTCTGTATTACTCAGGTACTGTCAGAGCCTCTCAGGAATCAGCTATATCAGGCTCCTGACAGCCAGCACTTGTTGGCATCCACAATAGTGTCTGGGTTTAATGATTGAATATGGGAAGAATTCCCAGGTGGAACAGTCTCTGGATTGTCCTTCCTTCAGTCTCTGCTCCATCATTTGTCTCTGCAACTCCTTCTTTCATGGATATTTGGTGGGAATCTTAAGATATGATATCTTGTACTAGTCAACTTTCCATTGCTGTGACAAGATACCAAAAAAAATAACTAAGAAGGAAAGATTTACCCTCACCAATAATTTCAAACAATGTTGACAAGTCTTGTTCGGCTCTTCTATGTTCATGAATGTGAACTGTAAAACTCAGAATACCATGGGAGGTGGGAGAGTTGTTGTGGAGTTTACCTCACAATAGCCAGGAAACATAGAAGAGAAAGCAGGTGCCAGAGTTTAATAAATCTTTAAAGGGCACTTCTTAAATGACTTAATTTGCTTCTATTATTGTCCATTTCCTCAAATTACTACCAAAGAGCAGCATGGACAATATCAAACCTTTAAGACTTAGCCTTAGGACACATTAAAATCCAAATTCTATGTGAGAAAGTCTGAGGATAATAGGGTCATATGCCAATAGGAAACTGTGCAATCCATTTTTTTTCATGTTTTTTCTTTGATTTTACAAAATGAGGTAATCAATAATTTTTTAGTGTCCGGACCACCTGTGTAATTCTCAAATCAGTAATTCTAACACACAATAGACCAGAATCTCTAAATCACACATCTTATCTTTTTTCATATTAAAATTTAACAATCACAGGTATATGAGACTTGACTTGGAAATCCGTCAGTTACACTCTGCAATGTCTTGCCACATGGGAAGAATACTTAGTAAGAATATAATCACAAGTCGTGTCTTTATCAGTTATTTCAATCAGGTCTTTCTTTGCATGTATGAGAATGTGTACCCATGTATAGACAAGTACTTGTGCCTATGTATCTGTGTTTGGAGTCCAGAGAAGGAACGTAGGCATCCTCTTCTGTTATTCCAAGTCTTATTCTCTTGACTCAGGATCTCTTAATCATTCAACTAGGAGTTCCCTCTTTTCCATCTATGCTAAACTGGTAGCAAATAAGCTTCAGAGATCTGCTCCACTTTGTCTCCCCACCACCTTCTTCCTAGCACTGGAACTACAAGTGCAAATGACCTATACAGCTTTTCCCATGAATGCTGTGGATGTGATCTCATGTTTTGATATTTATGTAACAATTGCTGTTCCCCAGAGACATCTCCCAGCCCTGCTAATTTATTAAGACAACAAAAAGGTGGTAGACTTAGCAAGTGCAATAGCTCTTTCTCTTTTGGAAGTTGGATAATGTTCAGTTTAAATGTGTAAAGTATTTTATTAATCCATTGATGCATTGATAAATATTTGTATTGCTTTCATTTGTGGGCTACTTTGATTAAAATTTCTGTAAAGATTAACATCCAAGCATTCTCACATTGCTCTGCATTTCCATTGAATAATGAAACTCTTTATGATGCATAACATAGTGTGTGTGTTTGTGTGTGTGTGAGAGAGAGAAAGAAAGACAGAGACAGAGACGGAGAGATTGATTCTACCTCGGAATATGTCTAACTGGATCTGATCACCATGACAGATTATCCTTATTTTCCTTATTAATGGCACATCTAGTCAGTATTTAATATTTATTTATATTTGATTAGTGCAGAGCCTGTGTAGGGGAATTTTAATCCAGCAACCAGCAAGATGACTGCTCTGGCAAGAGATCATATCTGAACATGTGATCTGATTGGAATACACACTTTTAATCCTTCTGAGTAGACTACAGGTGTTCAGTTCACTCCTTAGATCCTAAACATTCATGTCTAATTGAGGGTGCAGACAAAATGATGTGCTCAGTTCAGTTCAGAGTAGTTCAGCTTGTGGAGTTCAGAGGCAGTCTTTTCAAGGAAAACAATTCAGTCACCAACTGAGAGAATTTTGTGCAGTTGATTTAGAGGGCCTTGTTCTCCTGGTGCTCTCCATCCCCTCTGATTACCACACTCCTTTTGCCCCCTCTTCTACAGGATTCCCTGGGCTCTGAGGGGAGGGGTTTGATGGAGACATCTTATTTCTAACTGTATTACATGGGCACTCTGCATAGTGTCAAGCTGTGGGTCTCTGTATTTGTTCCCATCTGCTGCAAGAGGAAGTCTCTGATAGTGTTGAAAGAAGACACTAGGAATGTAGTTATCATATACTTATAGGAGTTACTTTATTATTACTTTTCAGACAAGTAGTAAAGAGATTAGTGAAAGTTAGAACTGATTTTCACCTTATTTGTAGACAATACATATTTTTCTTGATCTGCTTATTGCATGTTAACAATATGTATGTGAATGTTACATGTATGTGTGTGTTCCCATGTGTGCAATGATGGAGATCAGAGTTTTACAACAGATATCTTTCTTCACTACTCTTCACTTCATCTTTTGAGACAATGTCATAGAACCTGGAGTTCAAGAATACTTTTATCTCTACCTCCCACTACAGAGATTACAGGAGCAAAATCAAAAGCCAGGTCTTTATACTTGCATATCAAGTGCATTAGCCGGTGAGCCCTGCTCCTAGCTTCATAATCTTCATCTGTTTACACATAGCACCCATAGATAAATAAATTTTACCTACATTTTTGGCAGTATTTATTTCATTAGTCACAAATATAACTCTTTTTTAAGCAGTATAGACTGACTGATATAATTTGTGTTTCCATGAGCATCAGAACAGTATTAATATATGATACCATTTGATACCTGAGAGACAGGACAACACATCTATGACTAAATATTATATGTTGCTGATGGTTTTATATGGCTTTAAATTCTGAATTTTCCACACTCCTCATCTAAATTAAGGGAGAAATGTAAAAGCCAATCCCTCAGTTGAAACATCCAAGTGGGTTGAATCACAGCCTTGTCTTATAAGGCCTATTAGTGTTCAATCATTATTTGTCAGCAAAATAATTAGTCAAAATGGAGTTAAGTGTCTTAGTTAGTAGAGAATCTGACATTTTTTGACATCATTGTCTACAAAGCACCTGAGAAATTAGTCAATGGGACAGAAAGCATCATGATGTATCATAAACAACTCTACTATATGATGAATGTAAATGTTGTGGCCCTATGGGTGTCAAATTGTATTGAAATAACATTCAAACAAAGCCATTGTAAACATGGAGAACAGCAGATATCAATATTCTCATCTCACAAAGAGTTAGAAAGTCTGCACATGGAATGAAAAGGGACTTAGAATAAGACACATATATGAATAATGTATATATACGCATATGTATATGTATGTGTGTGCATGTGTGTGTGTGTTTTAGGATATGTGTGTGTCTCTGTGTGTGTGTATAAATGTCTGTTTTCTCACACTCTGTATTCCATCACATTTATACTTTTACCAAACATCAATCACCAATCTGTCTGTGTATCTATCAATCTATCTATCTATCTATCTATCTATCTATCTATCTATCTATCTATCTGCCTGCCTGCCTGCCTGCTTATCTGTCTGTCTGTGTATAGAAATTCTTTATATATCATAAATTTATTTCTCTCACAAAGTCTCCTTTTAAGAAATTTTATCTAATTTTCCCAATATCCAGGAACAAAAACTTTATGATTTCAATGCTGTTAGATAATTGCTTAATTGCTGCCATATTTGAACACTATATTTATTAGATGATATGACATTGATTCATAACTCGGAATAATGTATTGGAATAACATCTATATTGCCATACTCACTTTAATTGGCCCCTGTCTGTTGATGAACAGCATGAATGTCTTGTTGATGCTCTTGTTGATAGTGAGTTGGATATTTATGATTTAGATGTTATAAATAATACAATTCCAAATCTAATGCTCTTATAGAAGACCTTTATTTTAATAAAATAACATAGTAAAATCTGAGATTTTTTCTTACATATACTTTAATGATATTAACTTGACAACTTAACAGAAAATACTACAAAATAATTTTCCATGTGGCTGATTCAGTTTCTATTTCAGTAAATGATTTATTAATGTTATAGCTTCCCACAAAGTTCCTGTACTGCATATTCCCAGTTTATTTTTTCTTTTATTCAATCAAATTAAATATATCATATAGGCCTAAGTAGCCAACTAATGTACTTTTATCATGATGATGATATGAAACACATTCTGTCATTGTTTTTATCTTCTGGTGTGTATATATATATATATATATATATATATATATATGATAAGCATGTCTACATGTACACTGTGGCACATGTGTGATGGTCAAAGGGCAACTAGAGTGTCAGTCCTTACCTTCTACCTTGCATGAGTCAAGTTACATATGTTACTCATGCTACATATGCAAAAATTCACTCTCTACCTCCAATGTTCTCACTGCTGGAATTACAGTCAGGCACCACGGTAATTGGTTTGGTGTGCATTATAGGGACTCAAATTTAAGACCTGTGGTTATACAGCAAGTTACTAACCAATTAAGCCATTTCTTCAGCCTGGAGGAAAGGACATCCAGAGGCCGCCCCACCTAGGGATCCAGCTCATCTGAACATACCAATCCCCAGCACTATTGCTGTTGCCAAGAAACTCTGGCTGACACAAACCTGGTATGGATGTTCCCTGAGATGTTCTACCAGCCCCTGCCCAATACAGATGCAGACACTCACAGTCAACAATCAGACTGAGCTCAGGGACCCCAATGGAAGAGCTAGAGGAAAGACTGAAGGATCAGAAGGGGATTGCAACCTCCTAAGAAGAACTATGTCAACTAATCAAACCACCCAGTCCCAGAGACTAATTCTTATAAAATTTCAAATAATGGTATTTTGATCATAATAACTTCACTTTTCCAACTCCTCCCAGATTCTACTCAAACAAATTCACTCTGTTCCCCACATCTCTGTGTGAGAGTATGTATGTTTGCACATGCTTATAAATTTTTGCTTCTGTCTTTCCTTTCTTTTTAAACACACTGGTGTCCAGTTTAAATTGAATAACTACTCTTGGAGGTTCTGCTCTGTAGTGTTGTTGATATACCAGAGCTCAAAGCATTAAAGAAACTAACTCTGCCTTTCCCAGCAGCTATCTTTGCCAACAGCCTCTCAGCTCACTGTAGGACTACATGCCCCCACCCTGTGCCATGCTGATATTTTAGCTTGAGCTTGTGCATGTTCTTCTGGAATTCTGTCACAATTATAGTGATTTCATATTTATATCTGTCTTATCCTGTCAGAAAAACAGCTTTCCTGAAGTCTTCCACCACCTATAGCTCTTATTCTTTCCAATCCCTTTTCCAAGAAATTCCAGAACTTTAAGGGAAAGGATGTGGCATGAATGTCTGATCCATGGATGAACACTTTGAAGTGTCATATTCTGCATATATTGACAAGTTGTGAGGCTTTGTAGTAAGTGACAGCTGCTGCCAGAAGAAGCATCACTGATGAGGGCTGAGAGCTGTTTTGACTAGTGTGTATAATGATAAGTCATTAGGAGTCCACTTGATGCTCTGTTCACTTAGCAGAATAATAACAGTAGGTCTTCTTAGGGTTTTAGTACATCCAGATGGGATAAGGTGAAGAGGGCAGAATAGGGTTCAAGAGCATAACTGTCTGGAGGATATGAGAGCAAACTTTTAAAGCTCATGATCAGTGCAAACAGACACGAGAGCTAATTTAGTATTGAAGAGGTATAGATGTTGCTTACCTTTCTAAATTTTAATATTTTGAACATTTTTTATCTGGGATGAATCTAATATTAAGAAAAAACATTTTTGTTACCTGATAACTGTTACCTGATAACAGTTACATCATAACTGATGTTATGAATATAAAACTAATTATTTATAACTCAGTCCTGAACTAGAATATGCAAAATGATATTTCTTTCAAAAATAACTGCAGGATGAGTCTGTTAATTCATCTGTCACAGAACTCTTTTTAAAAAAAGTAATCAAAAAAGATGTATTAAAAATAAAAGAAAATATTTAATCTTTGTGACACAAGTAGCTCATACTTATAAAGAACACTGTGTTGTCTTCTTTACTACAGCCAAGCTTGCAACCTCATGGCAGCATTTGTTCTAGATCAGAATCATTTCGGAGAATAAGGAAATTCTCAGTCTAGAATCATCAAAATTCTGTCAAGCAATTATGGCACAATGTAGCAAAAGCCATGATAAGTTATACACAGTGAACTCATTGCTTATGCTGGATGCTATTTTCTTCAGGAATAGGTTGAACACATTTATGTTTGATTCAAATACTGAACATGAGACATGGCTGGGGAAGGCTGGGTGGTATCCTGAGGCCCACAGGGGAAAACTCAACCTTAACAACCTCTAAAGCATTCTTTTATTTTTTTCTGTCTTTTAAAAAAAAATACATTATTATTCTCTCAGGTTGAAATTTTGCAAACTGAAGGCAACCCCTAGATCCAGCTTCCATCCTAAACATTGACTCATTTGTCTTCCTAATGTTTTAAATCAGAACCAGAAATGAAAACAGACCAATCCAGTAGTATGTTAAGCATTTTATGTTCATTAATATTTAACATCATGTAAGGATCCTGAAAAGACACCACACATTAATAATTTGACAAAGGGGAAGAAATCAGAATTTTATAAAATGAACTTTTTCAATCCATTCTTATCTCTCTCTCTTTTCCTTTGCTATTTCACTTCTTTTTTCTCTTTGTTTACTTCCAATTACTTCTATTAATAATATCCTGTAAAGATACTTATTTCAGACCCAAGAAAATTTGAAGTGCTCTTTAATTTCCACTATTGCTAAATGCAGAAAATCGCCCATCTCCTTGTGTTCAGCTGACACTGTAATAAAAACAAAAACACAGCTTGAGGCATGCTAGATAATTGGTGAATCAGGATCTTAAGAAATCTATATGTTCTTTCTGTACATTTCTTAGAGGTTTTTTTTTTTTTTTTTTTTTTTGGACTTCTATCCTCTGGAAAAACCTCATGAAAAGGAATAAACCCAAGCTTCTAAGTCCTATCTCCACTCTCATCACAGCCAACAACCACTGCTAGCCTTGTTCGCCTACTAGAGTATCTTAGCCCCAGTGAAGCCTCCAGTCCAGCACATCCCAGACACCATCACATGAAAGAGAAGATTGTGCAGCTGAGCTAAAATCTCAAATAATTCAAGAAATAATAAAAGAGTGTCTTGGTCCTACACCTGTAAGCTTTGGGCTCAGGTTTTACCTAGGAAAACACAACAAAGAAGTGTTTCATTTTCTGAGTTTGAGCTACACCTTCATAAGTTATCTCTCTACTGATTCTTTGTCCTATAGTCTTCAGGTTGTTGCCATCCTATGATGTTTGAATAACTTCTTTTCCCAATGGCAGATATATCTTCAAGTATATGTGCACATGTACCCTCAAATTTCATCTTAAATTTGCATAAATTATCTTTGAAAACTACATATTTTAGGGCACACTGTCTCATTAGTATGTTTGATGTTCATGTTTTCATCACAGTACTTTTTAACTCATAATACCTAATACAATTTAGGTGCTGTATTGAGGAAGTAGTGACAAGAATACATTCAGTCTACATTCAGTACAGATACCAACCACACTCCTATATCCTTCTCCCAACGCTCTTTTTCCTTGAGGTATCTCTCCTGTTTCTGTTACTGCCTATCCCCCCCCACACACTGCTCTTTACATATCACATGTGTTCTGTTGCCTTCTCTATACTTCCTTCCTCCCTTAAAGTTTCTCTTATTCTGTCTTATGGACCTTTCTGAACTCTTGGCTTTGCTACACATTCATTCCCATTTCACTACATAAATTTAAACTTCACCCATATTTACTCTTGAATTCTATCAGATTTTCAAGGAAAGTCTAACCTCAACACTCCTCAAATTATATTGAAGTATAGAAAAATTAATAAAACTGCCAAACTCATTATTCAAACAAATTCAACCCTGATACCAAAGAGGATCAACACACAACAAAACCCAGAATAACTACAGACCTATTTCTCTTGTGAACATAGATGCCAAGATCCTCAACTAAATACATACTAATCAAAATAGAAAACACATTAAGAAGATCATAAGATCAGGAACAAGTTACTCTCATGTCAGGAGTAAAGGTTGGTTCAACATAAACCAATTAGCAAATGTAATGCACCATTTAAAGATCATAAAGGTAGAAATCACAATACCATTACTGTAGATGCAGAAAAGACATTTGACAAAGGTCAACATGTCTTTGTGATAAACAGTATCAAGAATTCAGGAATAGATGAGGCATATAAAGTAATATAAAGGCTACACTTATCAAATTTAAAGCTAGCATTATACTAAATGAGGGAGAACTGAGACCATTTCTTCTAAAATCTAGAATGAGCAAGGGGCCCATGCTCCATGCATATTTAATATATTGCTCAAAGTCATAGAGTATTAAGATTAAAAACACTATAAAAGTAATAATAATTATAAAATAAGAAGAAATAAAATGACATCCCAGCTTACAAATGACATGAATCAAGATTTAAAAGACATTACAAGCTTTATACTTTGGGATCTGATAAGTAGGTATAGTCAGATAATAAGATTCAATGAAGAGGTGATTTTATATGCACCAATAACAAACCTGCTGGAAAAGAAATTAGAAAATATAAACCATCTGTGATGTGTTCAAAAGATTATAATAAAACTTGTAACAACAAATATAATCAATGAGATAAACAAGCTCTATTGAAATTTTTTTAAATATGCAAAGAGAAGAATTTTTAGGTGTTAGCAAACTTCTGAAACACATGCATAACACAGAAGATGTTTGAAGATGGTCATACAACCAGAAGTAATGAAGAAAGTTGGTACAATCCAAATAAAAGTTCTAAAAAAATACAACCCCAACAATCACATTGAGATCTAAAGGACCATGAATAGTCAAAGCAACTTTAAGTTGCAAAAAATGGAACAGCCAGCGGAAACATTATCTGACTTTAAATTATACCTCAAAGTCCCCATGATAAACAGCATGAACATAGAACAAAACCAGATTTGTACATTAATAGCAGAGGAGCAAAGAACACAGAGGGGCACCAGCAAAACAGAAGAGCCCCCTGCAGAAGAATTAATTAAATCTATATCTCTCAGCTTTCCTGTATGTACACACACACACACACACACACACACACACACACACCACACAATTGAACTGGACCAAAAAGGCTAACCTAAGAGTATAAATGATAAACATGTTGAAGGAAAACACAGGGAAACACACATTGGGATATACATTATTTGCAAAATTTTCTCAATATTTTCCACTACTTCTAATGCTTGAGATTAATTTGTGTCTTCAATGATGTTGTTGTTCAAAGCAGTGATTATTACCAAAACTTTATTTTGAAATCGCGTGGTTTGAAATGCGGTCACAATTGCACACTGTTTTCTGAACGTAAGACAGAAATTCTGTTCTTGTGTGTAGTTTGGTGATAACTTTATGAGTATAGAGCATTTTAAAGGGTATGAAACTTACAATTACATTTTATAAATGCAGTCATTAGCTGTCAACGACAATCCTGCTTCACTATGTAAAAACTCTTTTATATTCATGTTTCCATTTGCAGGTGAGCTACTAGTGTTCATTCCATGCTAACACTGATGCCAATACACTTTAGGCAGAACTAATAGAAGTGCCGATATTCTCTTCATTGAATTAGTATAGAAGCATAAAATAAAATAATTTGAGGCAACATTAATGAAATGTAGTTAGACAACCTTTTACAGCCATGGAAAAATAGTAGTCAATGCAGACATGTGTCAAACAAGTCTTAATGCTGCTGCATTTGAGTAAAGGTTAATGAGCTTCGTGATTTGAATATTATTCAGCCATCTTCAGAATCTAAGAATAGAGTACATGTACTTTAGTTAGGTATACCATTCCTATATTGATTTTTCAAGTAAATATATATTTACTTGTATGCATGCTTATGAATATAGATAAAATAAGCATATGAGAGACAAATATATCACATGAAAAAATTTCATTAAATTTCACTACAGAAAAATGATATGGTGCAGCTATTGTCTTTCTAATGATATAATTATTTTCAAAGCACTATTTGTAATATATTACAACAGAAATTACAAAATTATAGATCATTTTCATCTAGTGATTTTACCAGAGATGTCCTTATTCAAAATTTTTCTTTAGTAACCAACTGTAAATCTTCTCTATCTTAAATCTCTTTTGGCAGTTTTTAGTGAACTAAATTAGTATTGAAGTGAACTGTGTTGGAGGTGTCAGAAAAGACATTCCAGAGAACCCAACATGAAACCAACTGATCCTGTAAGGGTTGATTCTACACCTGTACCTACACCTCAAAGGAAAGGTGCTGCTGCTCTCTTCCAAGTGAAAGAGCTGCTGCATGGCCAATGGGTCATGAGTCAGTGTGTGGTGGTTTGTCCTATTCAATCTCTACATCCTGTCTGGGGATTCACTTTCCTCTGGGTACCATATCAACTAGAATTTCCTTTTCAGGAGATTCATGATGCCCAGTTCAGTGTCTCTAGAATAGTTTGTTGGAACTCTGGTGTAGGGGACCATTAACAGGCTTACATCATTAAGTAGGGAGAGGTAATCTCAGCAGGTACATACTCATCAGACACAGACAAGGAGAATCCATGTGGTTTCCCCATTTATTAATTGCTTTCATTCCTAATCCCTAATACAAACTTCCTCGATATGGTTTCACACCATTCATCTTCATCTCCTTCTGTAAATAAAGCTATGTTTATATACGAATCATGATTTGAGGTACCCAATTAAAAACATATTATAGACATATTTTTACAAAGTTGCATTTCATTACTTTATCATAATATTTACTCATAGTATAAAAACACATATCTAAATTACAAACACAGTAAGTAAAAGTCTATTGATATTTACTCAAACAATGATGGCAATCTCTCTCAACAGATATAATGAATAATTTGACCCTACTTGATAACACTTAGCCTAAGTGGTTTTTCTAGTACTTGGCATGAAAAGGGATTGCAAGCCTAAAGTGTGTTATCTACATAATGCACTTATTCTTCACTGTATATAGTCTTATCTTGTAACACTGGATCTATTATGTGATATTACTTTGTAAACAATGTGTTGTGTCTTTGCATAATAACCTTTCATGGATAGCTCACAACTGGTTTGTTCAGTCTGATGCAAGTAGCATATTGTTGATAAGGTATTTTATTTGTTTGTTTTTTTATTAATTTTTGAAGGCAGCTAATTCTAATTTTTATTCATCAAAAATACCTATTATTTACATTTTATATTAATAATTGTATTATTTCCTATAGGTTTTATTAATAGGAAAGTATTTCAGACAATTACCATAGTGATGTAGTTATTAGAAATTGAGTAGGAAAGGTATTCATGTCTACCTTCTTTTTATAAATTCAATTATAATTCCTAAATTTTATATAATTTTTATCACATTCCGTTTCCTCCCCTATCTCCTCCAAAATTAAAACCTCTCCCTACTCACCTAACTTTATGTTCTTTCCCCTTTAAAAAAAAACCAAAAGCCTGACCAAAAAAAAGCACTTATCAAAAACAAATGCATAAAGTCCACTTGTATTGTCTCTGAGCATAGGACCTACCACGGGGTATGGTCACTCCATTGAAGAAAATTAGTTCTCTATGACCCAAGTATCAATTGTGTTGTGGTTTGAATGAAAATGTCCACCAGCTGTTTAAGGTGGATTAGAAAGATTACTAGTGTGGCCTGGTTCGAGTAGATACGGCTTTGCACTAAGTGAGGGCTTTAAGGTTTCAAAAGCCCACAGGCCCTCTGTCTCTTGCTGCCTGCTGCCCATGGCTAGGATGTAAAACTCTCTGCTAATCACCCAGCACAATGCCTGTCTGCTTTCTGCCATAATAATAATGGACTAACTCTCTAAAATTTTAAGCAAACAAGCCCCCAACTAAACACTTTCTCTTAAAAGACTTGCCTTATTTATGGTGTCTCTTTACAGCAATAGAACAGTAAATAGGGCAGATTGAAAACAGTCTTTTGATAAGACTTTCCCTTCTCCACAACTGAGATTTCGTATGATTTGAAGTTGTGCAAATCTTATGCATGCTGTCATAGCCTCTGTGAATTTATATGTCTCTTAGTCCTGTGGTTTGTGGATAACACAGTTTCCTCAGAGTCATCATCCACCTCTGGCTCTTACAACGTTTCCACCTCCAATTCTCCATAAATCCCTGAGACTTGAAAGGAGAAGTGTGATAAAGACTGTCCATTTAGGGCTGAGTACTCTAAAGTCTCCCACACTCTGCACATATGATCCTCTTGTGGGTTTTTTGGGTTCATTACTGTATATTGCAAAAAGCAGCATCTTAGAGGGACCTTTGGAAAGAACAGATGTCTTTCTAATTTTTAAGCCTAGCATTGAATCAAGATATTCCTTCTAACATGATAACCAATAGTTCAGCTAAGAGTCCAAGCACATAAAGATAAGAAGACTTTCTTTGCAAGTCAAATGAATACAACCTGCTTTAAATTTTCACTTTTACTTCATCATGGATTATTTAAAGTGTTTGTAAGTGTAAATTAGGTTTGGGGTAAATTCCCTTTCACCTTACCTGTTAAAAAATAAAGGAGCATTAGCAGTCGGTAGGTCTCTTTTGTTTCTCACGTATAAATTTAATCAATATAAAAATATAACATCATGGGTATGTCTATTAGCCAAGAAAATAGCCTTTCCTTTCTAAAACTAATTATCTGTATGTTTCAGATATTTTTATTTTTCAAATTAGTAGTCAAACTTTTTGGAAGGTCTTTTTGTTTTGATTTTGCCTCCATCAAAGCGGAGCACCAAGTCATCCCTCACATTGCTATTATTTCTTGTAATTCTACAGTACAAAACTTAAAATACTTTCTTATATAGCATGCATGTCCAAAAAGTAATCTTGCGCATTTATGCAAGAGAACAAGTAGGAAAAAAAGTTAACAGAACAAATACAGCAATCTGTGTTTTGTTACCCGTCGAATAGAAGATCTACTGTACTTGCCGAGTCAACACTGAATAGTTTAATGATAAAAGTAGAAAGAGATGGAGTATCAGTTATTTCTCTCAGTACTACAACTGAATAAAAGTCAGAAACGGATTGACGAAGTAATTATGTAGCTCATAGACTCGAAGAGCTCACTACATAGTCACTAGGTCCCCCATACCTATCAGTACATCACAATGTATGGCTGAGGTCCTGTTGGTAGAGAATAATGAGGATAAAGAGCAAGAACAGTTTTAAAGATAAGTACCACCAAGAACCCATCAAAGGTTCAAACTACACTACAACTAAATTTATAAGGTACATCAAGTAACACATCTAGGTTACTTTATCTGATAAGTCACTTTTTCTCTTTTTATTTTGTGTGTATGGCATGTGATGTATGTGTGTATTTGGGAGTGAGTGTACATGCACTTGCACACATGCACAAAGACTAGCAAAGGATTACTTCCCAATCTGCACACTGTCATTTTGTACTATTGATAGTGTCCTTTGCTTTGCAGAAACTTTTTATTTCCATGAGGTCCCATTTATCAACTGCTGATCTTAGAGCTTGAGTCACTGGTGTTCTATTTAGGAAGTTTTCCTCTGTGTCAGTGAGTTCAAAACTATTCCTCAATTTTTGTTCTATTATATTTATTGAATCCAGTTTCATGTTGAGGTCTTTGATCCCCTTGGACTTGAGTTTTGAGCAGAATGATAGATACAGATCTATTTGCATGCAGGGTCTTTGATTCAATTTCATTGATCAAATAACAGCTTACAGATTAGAAACAAGCTTCACCATCCCTACATCTGATAGAGGGATAATATCCAAAATAAATGAACAACTCAAGGATTTAGACACCAATAACCCAAATAATCCAATATAAAATTGGGCACAGAAGAAAACAGAATTCTCAGCAGAAGAATATCTAATGTCTGAGAAGTACTTAAACAGACATTCAATGTCCTCAGTCATCAGAGAAATGCAAATCAAAACAATTCTGAGATTCCATCTTTCATCGCTCAGAATTGCTAAGATAAAAATCTCAAGTGATAGCATAAGCTAGTGAGGATATGGAGCAAGAGGAATGCTCCTTCACTGATGGTAGGAGTGCGAACACTGGAAATCACTTTGGTAGTTTCTCAGAAAACTAGGACTGGTTCTACCTCAAGAACTGCCTATAACACTTCTGACCTATACCCAAATGGTACCCCACTATACCATAGAGACACTTGCAGCTTTATTCATACTAGCCATAAACTGGAAACAACATAGATGGCCCTCAACTGAAAAAGTGGATAAAGAAAATATCGTACATCTACAAAATGTAATACTATTCAGCTATTTAAAATAAAGAATTTTTTCAGACAAATAGTTGGAACTTGAGAATATCATCCTGATTGAGGTAACCCAGACCAAAAATGCCATGTATGACATGTACTCACTCATAAGTGTATATTAAACATAAAGAACAGGATACATACCCTACACTCCACAGAACCAAAGAATCTAAACAAGAAGGAAAGCCAAGAAGGATGACTGAATCTCACTTGGAGGGGGAAATAAAATAGTCATAGGAGGTAGGTGGAAGGAAGAAACTGGGTGGAAGAGTAGATGGGGATGAGTATGATGGGATTTGGGATCAGGTATGGGGAGAGACTTGATAAGTCAATTTTCAAGATGAAGATTTCTTAACTTGGTTTATTTTCATATTTTATTTGCATAAAATGAGGCAATGTTTAAAAAGCCATTTCACCACTCTAAAATTGTTTTGTTTCTATTCCTACACATTTCTTTGGTTTCCAAATATTTAAAAAGGAAAAGAAAAGAAAAGAAGAATATACACTAAACATTATTGAAGACTTCTAAGTTTTGAAAAGTATGTATTTATTTTTATGTGTTTGGATGTTTTCATGTCTGTGTGTCTGTGTCTGTCTGTGTGCCTGTGTGAGTATGTGTATGTGTGTGCGTGCATATGCCTCTGTGCCTGTGTATGTATGGTGTGCATGTATGTGTCTCTGTACCTGTGTATGTGTGTGTGTGTACTTGTGTGTGTATGTGTGTATGTGTGTGTATGTGTGTGTGTGTGTGTGTGTGTGTATGTATAGACTGAATTGGTAGACTAAACTTTGAAACTGTATATTTCAATCTCTTGTTGAAGATTATACCTTTTAGCTAACATCTCATGTATACTATTGTCTCCCATCTCTATTTGAAATCTATAAACTTATGTCTTTATAATTTTAAGCATGTCATATGAAAAGTTCAACATTTGCCTAGTCAGACATAAAAAACATAGAAGAATGTTTGCTTATAGCAAATAGATATAAACTCCATAAATGAAGAATATTTGTATATGGTCCTTCATAAATGCCCTCATCAACTGACAGTGTAAATTGTACTTTAGGTAACAACCAGAAATGTAGTAAAAATAATAGAAATAGCATCATTTCAATCATAACACTCTTCATGAGATCTGTCACCAGTATTTAATATTCTAGCAAATTACTTTGGAATTTCCTGTTAATTAGTGGACTTTAAGATTTAATAGAACACTGATATAGCTCCTGTGACGTCAGAATTAGAGTATAACTAAATTTACAGAACATCTATTTCTTTCTCTCTCATCTCCCATCATTTTACCCTTGTAGTAATAGAAACCTAAATGGATTTTCTACATCCTATTTTAATAACACGAGTGAAAAATTACCTACAAAATTCTAGAAAACTGACATTTTATTCATGGATATTTTTGAGAGATTCAAAGACTTTAATAAACATATTCAATATGTATATAATATATGGTTTGTGTGAGAAAAAGAAAGGAGTATTTTGAGATTGGGTCTTATGTAGCTTAGGTGGCTGTTATCAATAGCTATTCATAGAAAAGGAAGATTTTATAGAAAGGTAGCCAATTATTCTTCCAGCCCATGGATTCAGTTTAAATGAAATTTTATAATGTATTCAGTATGTTGAAGCTTTCAACATATTTATAAATTTTATTTCAAAGAACTTTGAAGAGGAGCCATTCCTGTAAGCAACTGATTAAGTCAGACTGGAATATCAAATTTTTATTTGTTGCTACTTAGAGGTCAAATTGATGAAATAATATTATCTGCATATATTACTGATCACATAGGGTGTCTTTTGGAAAGAGTAAAGAATGTATTTCCTTCATGCACATTTTATCAATGACAGAATGTTCTTGATGAAGGTTAAAAAAAAAAAAAAGAACAAAATCCTCACATATGCTCCATGGGAGAAGCAAATCACTATCTTCAATCCATTGAGAGAAAAACACCAGAAGCAATGTGAAAAGCATGGAAACTGGTTGGCCTGCACCACACATGCTATTCAAGGGACTCTGAGGAACTGGGAAAAAATAGTCTTCCATTATAACAAATTTAATGGCATTCGTATTTTAAAGGCATAGCAACACAATACATACAAACTTCATTTAGTAGGTCAGAGGAAATGGGAATGTTACATATTTACAATACAAATATGAAAAGAAATAAGTAAAGAGAAAAGAGTAAGGAGAAAAAAGATTTCCAAAATATTAAAATCTCATATTCAAGATATTTTTGCCAGTACATCAGGGTTGTAGCACAATATAAAGGCTTCAAAGTCGTCTAGAATTTAGACACATCCTTCTTGGACTTTACCTACTAGTTGACAATTTTTTTCCTTCAAATTTCATTATTCAGCAGTAGTATCATTCACAATCTGTTTGTACAGTATTAAGCTGGAAAATAACACAACTCTGAGATAATTCTTGAATCTGGCTTTTCATTACCAGGATGAATCTCTGCTCCTAGAAGGACACAAACAAAGAAATAACAAACCAAAATTGAAAACTAAAATGTAGAAATGTACATGACGCAATTCTTGAAAGCTGGTTGTATTGGAAGCTTTTTTTTTTTAATCCAATACCATGCTAATAAAACACAGTGTTACTGCAGAGAAGTGTGTAATTGTTTGTACCTAATATTAGTCCTGAGGCAATGGTACAGGTTTCTTTCCCAGAAAGAGACTGGTCATGATAAGTAAGACCACTGAAACTCTCACCAAGAATTTCCCTGATGACTAAGGAAGTTGAACATTTTTTTAGGTGCTTCTTGACCACTCAGGTTTCCTCACTTGAGAATCCTATTTTGGCTGTGTGTCCCATTTTTAATAGGGTTATTTGAATGTCTGGAGTCTAGTTTCTTGAGCTCTTTGTATATATTGGGTATTAGTCCTCTAAATAAACCCACACATCTATGGTCACTTGATCTTTGACAAAGGAGCTAAAACCATCCAGTGGAAAAAAGGCAGCCTTTTTAACAAATGATGCTGGTTCCATTGTCAGTCAGCATGTAGAAGAATGCAAATAGATCCATTCTTATCTCCTTGTACAAAGCTCAAGTCCACGTAGATCAAGGACCTCCACATAAAACCAGATACACTAAAACTAACAGAAAAGAAAGTGGGGAAGAGCCTTGAGCACATGGGCAAAGGGGAAAATTTCCTGAAGAGAGCACCAATGGCTTATGCTCTAAGTTCAAGAATTGACAAATGGGACCTCATAAAATTGCAAAGCTTCTGTAAGGCAAAGGGCACTGTCAAAAAGACAAAATGGCAACCAACAGATTGGGGAAAGATCTTTACCAAAACTTCTGTCTTTCTAGAGTTCATTTCCAAGACAAAAGTGTATGCTGCACAGACCTTAGAGCTTAGAAGAAATAGCCTTCATTTAAGTACGGCAGATAGGTCAACTACAGCATTAAAGAAAAACCTGTGTCAATAGTTGTTAGAATATGATGCCTAAGCTACCAAAATTCCTAATAAAAATATAAGAATTCATAATACTAAGAAGAGCGAGAGAGAGAGAGAGAGAGAGAGAGAGAGAGAGAGAGAGAGAAGAAACTCCCCATAAACTCTTCTTAAATAACAAAAGGAATGCATTGAGTCAATTTCATCAACAAATAATATAGGAGAAACTATGAACATAAATTAATTTGAAAATTCAGGAAGTAAGTAGAAAAGCTAAAATTATCTGGAGAGGTTGGGCTGTAGATTTAAAGTTATAGAAGAAAGAATCAGTAAACTTGAAAATGTGTTGAGAGATTTTTATGTAGAAGAACTGAAGAAAAACAATCAGAGCCTACAGACCTGTAGAATTGTGGACCAGTATTAAATGTAAACATATATGCAGAATATCAGACTTAGTGGAGATGAGAAGGTATTGAGTAAGATCATAAGAATTGAAAGTAATGTAGGGAAGCACAGCATGAAATGTTGATGGAGACTCCTCTATAGGCAAGAAGATGCTTCAGTTGATTACTGGGACTCTTCCGTAAGTAATCCCACTTTATTATACTCTCAGGATGGATGAGCTTTACTTCTGATTTATATATCAACAAAACTACATTTAAAAGATATAAACATAGAAGAATAATTAACCAAGACTCAATGAATATAGGTTGTAAATTTGGGGGCTTTTATCTTATCTTCAGATAGAATTTTCACTGATAGAATAAGTAGTTTCATCAGTTAAAAATCTTGCAACATATATGGTTGGTTAAATAATTGAAAATAACTTTTTCAGGTAGTTGATTACTAGGTTATCATACAATATAATGTTGCATCCTTTTCCTATGCATATAAATATTAAACTTTATTTCAAGTTGTATTCTTTTTTTAACCATACAAACAATTTTAATCATGTAGTTACAGTCAATAACCATCCTTAATCAGCACATTTCTGCATAAAGAAAACTGTGATACACTTACAAAAACAGCAGTTGTAACAAAATAGCTGGTGTTTTCATAGCCAGAAGTCCATAAAAGAGAAATAAACCTTTATACAGAAGCTTTATACAGATGTCCCTTTAAAATTGATTGTAAACCAAAGAAAGACAAATTCCAAACATCAATTATTGTCACATTAATTGCATAATTTTCTAAGATTATCTATTAGTTTTATTTACCTAAGCTTATTTGCATGATAGTAAAAATTGCATAAAGCAAGGAGACCAAGCTTCTAGAGTGAATTGCTTGGATAACATAGACTTTTATAGGCAACTGTGTAAAGTACATTTTCTCTATTTAAAACTTTTAAGATGCTTTGTTTTAGTACCCATCAAAATACGGTTATAAATAGAAAGGAAATCAGTATGGTAACAATATAGGTAATATTACACTTAACAGAAATCTCCAAAAAAACTTAATTATGACTTGAAACTACAGGATCTACAAATAAATAGCAAGGACTAAATTGAGTTTTATATTTTCTTTTCCTTAAAAATTAGAGTGAACTTTTATTTCCAAAATAAAAAACAAATTTTAATTATGGCTGTGCCATGTAATACAGGGCGTTTGTTGGCATATGTCATCTTTAAACTGCATTGCACAGTCTATAGTTCTTTTTTTTTAACATATAATGAGTAGCAAACTCTCTCTTTTTCTTTTCCCTTTCCTCTTTAAAATAAGGGGGCAGTTTCCAAAGACTAGTGTGGAGTGTTACAGAAATAAAGAAAAGGCAATCATAATCACAGAAGTTTAATGCTTATTTGAGGCTCCAGAATAAGAATAATCAAAAGGTAATCCAATTTCTGGTGTCATGCTGACAGGGTACAATACCTGGGTGCAGCCCTGGAACACAAATTCTACCTAACAATCCTTGGGCTTCACCTGAGGCTGCCAAGCAGTTTGTGAAACAGAGTAAAACCTTGAGTGCATCTGTCCTGTCCTTCCAACTTCCTGTTTGCAGGAGTTTCCGAAGATTCATTGGCCAAACGATAAACAATCAAGGTTTTTCTGAGCGAACACAAGCTGGACTTCTCATGTTGTTAGGAAATACCAGTGGTGCGACTGAAAATAATACTGTTCTCTCAGTCTTTGTCTGTGCTCCCTTCCACGGACAGCTCTTCTTCTAGTTTCACTGAAAAAAAGGGGTGTTGGCGTTTTTATCCTGGACACTCTCCTTCAAATCTTTAAGCAACTCCTCATCTTTGTACTCGGCCACAACCACCTCCCATCTGGAGTTGTCCTTCAGCTTGCCATGGTGTTTAAGGTAGTACTGCTGGTTCTGAAAGAACTTGATGATGGTGTACCTCGGAGGTCCAGCTGTGTGGTCTGGATGGCCTCTTCATCTGGGTACAGGCCCATATCTTGGATGAAACTCTGACGGATCCTCAGGGCTGCCACAGAAATTTTGGTTCGTGGCCTGGTCTTCTGACGGTTTTCCTCATCAGACTCTGCGGGTGAGGCCACGGTGGGCTGCCGTGGCGGGAGCCTAGGGTCTGCCTGTGGTTTGTGGCTGTGGCTGTGGCTGTGGCTGTGGCTGTGACTGTGGTTTGTGGCTGTGGCTGTGGCTGT
>NW_022196906.1:86918025-86921346 GCF_008632895.1 Mastomys coucha | reverse complement strand
TGGTTTGTGGCTGTGCCTGTGCCTGTGGCTGTGGCTGTGGTTTGTGGCTGTGGCTGTGGCTGTGGCTGTGGCTGTCGCTGCTGCTGCTGAATCTATTCTGCTGGAACATGGATGACATGGGGATGTCGCCAAGATGTATTCTAAGTAACAACTTATATAAAAAATAAAATAATACCTTGAATGGATTGACATTGGTCTTCAATATATTAACAGGATAATTTCTTCACTTCAAAAGATATTTTTGCTGCATTTTTATATATGGGTGATCAGAACAAGAGTATGTATTCATTGCATGGCCTCACTGATACACATTCTTAGACTGTGTTTAATTACACATTTTATATATTTCTCTTACTTCTTGTTATTTTTTATTTCCCTCCTTACTTAACTATACAATTGCTATGGTCTTATATCTTCAAATAAAGTTGCTTAACTATTCCTGATTAATGTATCTCTTTCTCTACTCCTCTGTGTGGTGCTGATTTCAGCTAACCATTTCTGAACATCTTAGAGCTCCTGCCTATACATTATCTAAAAAACTGTAACTCACATGCCTTCTACTACAAAGAACAAATGTCTTTCTATTTAAAGATAAACACGAAATAGGGCAAGACACTTGGCAAAGAGCCAAGGCTTTTGCTCCTCAACTCCTTTAATCTGACCTCTAGAACTGCAAGAAAGCAGACTTCCTCTAAGAAAGTTTAGGAAAAAGACAGAGAGAAAGAAGCTGTGATTAGGGAACAAAGAGTTCCAGGAGAGGAGGAAGAAGGAAGAGGAAGCAAGATGGCACACAGGGAGGAAAGAAAGGAGAGAATAGCTTTTGAGTTTCACCAATGCACAATTAGCATACAGTATTCTAATTTATTTCTTTATTAATACATAACATAAAATTACATCTACTTACTAAACACTAATATTTCCATCAATTCTATTTGTTTTAATGTTCATTTTAATTCTTTTTAATTATGTATAAGTGGGGGGTTGCATATGTCTATGTGTATAGGTGCTGGCAAGGCAAGAGGCATTAGATCCCCCTAGCGATGGAACTAACAGGCTGTTGTGAGCCACCCATCCCAATCATGAGTGCTGTGAATCAAAAATCAGTCTTCTACAAGAGCATTATATGTTCTTACCTACTGAACCATCTCTCAACTCCAACATCTTGGAGTCAACCATAGAAACAATGGTTACAATTGTTTCTATTTCTAAGAATACAATGCTGGTTGTCTCCTTTATACATGGTATATTCAATAAAATATAATTTTATTAATAACTACAGTCAAGGTTTAAAAAGCATTAACCTTTTCTAATTGTGTTTAAGGTTTATTTGAATTTTTTCAAAGGGAAAAATTTAATCAAGACATATATTTAGTTTAAAAAGATTTGAGGTTTTTTTTTGTTTGCTTGTTTGGGTTTTTGGTTTTTTCAAAACAAATGGCAATCCATAGAAATAGTTAGTTAAACTAACCTTGGAGTGGGTTATAACAACTACTTCCATACTGTGAGTTTTAAAGACAATTATATATAAATATTTATGAGGTAGATTAATAACCATAAAGGCAAAAATATACCCTTTTTTCCTCCATGAATAGTTACATCCCCTTTTAGGTTAATTCTTTCTGTGGTCCCCTAGAAAAGACCACAGTAGAATCAAACCCACAATACAAATGATATTATAATGAATGCAGGATCTTTTGATGATGAAGAACCTTGGATATTATGCATGTTGGGCAAATGAGCAAGTTGCTAGTGCCTCAGAGTTTGATAGAGTGGGAAGAACCTACCTGCAATTTCAAGACAAAAGCATGAGTGCTCAGCCATCAGGATCAGCCATCAGGATCAGCCATCAGGATCAGCCATCAGGATCAGCCATCAGGATGCACAGCTCCCAGGATACAGCTGCATTTTCTTGGTCCCTCACATATAACTCCCTGACTAACTAGCATGGGCATCTATCAAGTTCTGGTTAATATCATTCTTTATTACTTCATATCTGAGACCTTGCCTATCCCTTGCAAGAACACAGAATGCACCAAATTGTCAGGAAATTTCCATGAAATTTGTGATGATCAATAGAGATCTTTCTCTATGCCAAACAACTTTCTAAATACTTTATGAAGAGTAATTCTTCAATGGACCAAAAAAAAAAAAATAGTGTATCTTTATAACCCAGAAAACTGATACATAAAATAGATGACTTTTCAAGATAAGCTTGTAGGGATTTGACTCCTTTGGAAGTCTCTCTTTTTTCTTACTGTTGTTGACACACTCGCTGGAAACTTTTGGCTCAGAGGAAGTTTGTTTTCTCAGAGCACTAGAGCTCATATTTCAAGAGTTTGAGACTCAGCCACATGAGACCCAACAGAATTGGTTTAGTAATCTAACTTAATCTGTTCATTAAATCATGATAGTTATTGAAAGACAAAGATATCAATATGAAGTACTGGGAACAATCTATACAGGGTCCCAATGACTCTCAGTGTGCTTTGGGACACTAACATTGCAACCATCCTGACAAAAATAAGATAGTCTAAAGAGAAATGCTTGCACCCTTCCCTTTGACTGTATGAACCTTTAAGTAATGGTCTACAAGGAATTGGAACATTCCTAAGAATCACAAGTTTAGGGAATGGAAGCTATGCTGTATCAGAGGAAGAACTTGCCTCCCAGGTATTTGCCTTATCAAATTACATTGCAGAGAAAATGGAGCCTACACAAGGAGATGCTGGAGTGAACCTTGCCCAGTAATGGATAATTATGCACACCTCTTCCCTTCTATTAAAATCTAAAATTTATGTTAGTATCTCAAAGACAGACTTAATGATCAGTGTATCCTCAATGTGAGCACAATGAATACAACTCCTTTCTCTGCTTTGTAGTTTTATTTCACCCTTTAATGGTGGGTTGGAAAAGCATGACTGAGCCTTCTTGTTCAGGATACTAAGTCCCAAGCTCATACCCTAAATCTATTATAACAACTCTAGGTTTAATAAAACAAGATTTGTGACACGACAAAAATGGTACAACATAATTAAGAAGACTTGGGACAATATGAAAATGAGACACATACTTAAGAAGATATGGGCAAGATATGGTCTTGGCAAATCATTGTCCCAGCTCTTGTTCTGCAAGGCAACTCTAAAGAGTTTGCACAGGCATGCGCAGACATTTACAGACAGGAGGATTCTAAGTCCCATCAAGGTGGCAATCAAGAGAACTCATTACGAATTTAACCCCTTAAGATCTGTATTAAATAGTAAAAATGGCCATCTTACCAAAGGCAATCTACAGATTCAATGTAATCCCCATCAAAATTCCAAC
>NW_022196906.1:86883678-86916017 GCF_008632895.1 Mastomys coucha | reverse complement strand
CCTTAGGACGAACAACAATATGAACTAACTAGTACCCTCAGAGCTCCCAGGTTCTCAACCACCAACCACGGACTGCTCATGGAGAGCTCTGATTTTTCTGGCAGCATGTGTATGGCAGAGGATTGCAATTTGATCATCAATAGGAGGAGAAGAGCTCGGCCCTGTGAAAGTTCTGTGCCCCAGTGTAGGGGAATGCCAGGGCCAATAAGTGGGAGAGGGTGGGGTGGCAGGCATGGGGATGGGGGGAGGCAACAGGGGTTTGTTTTGTTGTTTTTGTTTGTTTCTTTGTTTTTAAGAGGGGAAACTAGGAATGGAGAAATTTACATGTAAATAAAGAAAATATCTAATAAAAAAAAAGATCTGTATTAAGACATAACTCCTGATAGATTCATAATCACCTAATAATACAAAATACTATACATTAAATCCAAGTTCTAATATTCCTTCAATCTAGAAATTGTCTTAGGGAAATGCTCAAAACTTTATTTCTATGGTGTTTTAAAATCCCATCAAGTATACAGTCAAGACTGGATATCACAAATGAGTAACAGAATCTTCCATGCAAGATGGTGAGCCAAGTAAAACTTTCTTCCCTAAGTTGCTATTGCCAAATATTTTATTATAGCAACAGAAAAGTGACTACTACTACAAAAAAATTGGTACCAAGATATAGAACCATTTCTGTGGTAGAACTGATAGTGTGCATTTAGGATTTTAGAATTATTTCATGTGAGGAACATAGAAGAGATTGGAACTGTGAGCTAGAAAGGCCCTAGCATGCTGTGAAGAGATGTACCATTCTGGTGGAAACTTGTAAAATCAGAATGCAGAAGGAAAGGCAGACATTAAGGAACCAGCTGGAGAAATTTTCAAAGAGGAACAAGGTGGTAGAGTGGTTGGACTAGTAATATTTGTCAGACATCTGAAAATAATTTGCTTGAGTTCTGTTCATGTTTCAAAAACATGAATGAGGCAATAGATTAATTTGTTTGGTAAGAAATTTCAAAGTAGGATAGCACTCAAGCTATGGCAATGGTGACTTCATATTACATTCATCTGATTATTTAATGAGAAATGAGGAGGAAATTGTGAAGCAGTAAGCCGTGATTATGCAGTTAGGAAAGGCAATGTATGTGACTGAATTTGAACTTACAGATATGATGGGATTGAGATCAGCCATAATTATGAAAGTGTTTAGCATCATTAAAGAGAAACATCTTCCAGCTACTTTGCTGAAGTTTTTTTTATCAGGTTTAGGAGTTCTCTGGTGGAATTATTGGGGTCACTTATGTATACTATCATATCATCTGCAAATACTGATATATTGACTTCTTCCTTTCCAATTTATATCCTGTTGATCTCCTTTTGTTGTCTAATTACTCGAGCTAGTATGTCAAGCACTATAAGAAATAGGTAGGGAGAGAGTGGGCAGCCTTGTCTAGATCCTGATTTTGGTGGGATTGCTTCAGGTTTCTCTCTATTTAGTTTGATGTTGGCTACTGGTTTGCTGTATATTGCATCTACTATGTTTAGGTATGGGCATTGAATTCCTGATCTTTCCAAGATTTTTATCTTGCAGCAGTATTGGATTTTATAAAATGATATCTCAGCATCTAATGAAATGATCATGTTTTTGTTCTTTGAGTTTGTTTATATAGTGGATTACATTGATGGATTTTTGTATATTGAACCGTCCTTGAATTCCTGGGATGAAGCCTCCATGATCATGATGGATGATGATTTTGATGTGTTCTTGGATTCAGTTTGAAAGAATTTTATTAAGTATTTTTACATCGATATTCATAAGGGAAATTGGTCTGAAGTTCTCTATTTTTGTTGGGTCTTTGTGTGGTTTAGGTATCACAGTAATTGTGGCTTCATAGGACAAATTGGGTAGAATACCTTCTGTTTCTATTTTGTGGAATAATTTGAAGAGTATTGATATTAGGTCTTCTCTAAAGGTGTGATAGAACTTTGTACTTATCCCATCTGGTCCTGGGATTTTTTGGTTGCGAGAATATTAATGACTGTTTCTATTTCTTTAGGGGATATGGGACTGTTTAGATGATTTGTCTGATCCTGATTTAACTTTGGTACCTGGTATCTATCTAGAAAATTGTCCATTCATCTAGATTTAATTAACTCAAGCAAAGCAGTGGCCTGCCTCTACACAAAAGATAAAAAGGCTGAGAAAGGAATTAGGGAAACAACACCCTTCACAATAGTCACAAATAATATAAGATACCTTGATGTGACTCTAAGAAAGCAAAAAGATCTCTATGACAAGAACTTCAAGTATCTGAAGAAAGAAATCTAAGAATATCTCAGAAGATGGAAAAAAATCTCCCATGCTCATGGATTAGCAGGATTAATATTGTAAAAATGGCCATCTTGCCGAAAGCAATCTATAGATTCAATGCAATCCCCATTAAAATTCCAAATCACTTCTTCACAGAGTTAAAAAGAGCAATTTGCAAATTCATCTGAAATAGCAAAAAACCTAGGATAATGAAAAATATTCTCAACAATAAAAGAAAGTTAGGAAGAGCCTTGAGCAAATGGACACAGGGGAAATTTTCCTGAACAGAACACCAATAGCTTATACTCTAGAATCAAGAATTGACAAATGGAACCTCATAAAATTGCAAAGCTTCTGTAAAGCAAAAGATACTGTCAATAGGACAAAACAGCAACTAACAGATTGGGAAAAGATCTTTACCAATCCTACATTCGACAAAAGGTTAATATCCAATATATAAAAAGAACTCAAGAAGTTAGACTCCAGAGAACCAAATAACCATATTGAGAAATGGAGTACAGAGCTAATGAAAAAATTCTCAGCTGAGGATTACTGAATGGCTGAGAAGCACCTAAAGAAATGTTCAACACCCTTAGTCATCAGGGAAATGCAAGTTAAAACAACCCTGAGATTCCACCTCACACCAGTCAGAATGGCTAAGATCAAAAACTCAGGTGACAGTAGATGCTCTCAGGATATAAAGAAAGAAAAACACTCCTCCATTGCTGGTGGGATTTCAAGCTAGTACAACCACTCTGGAAATCAGTCTGACAGCTCCTCAGAAAATTGAACACAGTCCTACCTAAGGACCCAGCTATACCACTCCTGGACATATACCCAGAAGATGCTCCAGCATGTAATAAAGGCACATGCTCCACTATGTTAATGGCAGCCTTATTTATAATAGCCAGAAGCTAGAAACAATCCAGATGTCCCTCAACAGAGGAATAGATGCAGAAAATGTGGTACATTTACACAATGGAGTACTATTCAGCTTTTAAAAACAATGAATTCATGAAATTCTTAGGCAAATGGATGGAACTAGAAAATACCATTCTGAGTGAGGTAACCTAATCCCAAAAGAATACACAATGTATGCCCTCAATGATAAGTAGATTTACGCCCAGAAGCTCAGAATACCCAAGATACAATTCAAAAACAACATGAAATTTAAGAAGAAGGAAGACCAAAATGTGGGTTCTTTAGCCCTTCTTAGAAGGGAGAACAAAATACTCATAGAAGGAGTTACAGAGACAAAATGTAGAGCAGAGTCTGAAGCAATGACTATACAGAGACTGCCTCCCCTGAGGATACATCCCATATACAGTCACCAAACCTATTGTGGATGCCAACAAGCACTTGCTGAAAGAATCCTATTATAGCTGTCTTCTGAGAGGCTCTACCAGTGCATGACAAATACAGAGGTAGATGTTCGCAGCCAACCATTCAACTGATCATGGTGTCCCCAGTGAAGGAGCTAGAGAAAGGAGCCAAGGAGCTGAAGGGGTTTGCAGCCCCATAGGAGGAACAACAATATGAACTAACTAGTATCCCCAGAGATCCCAGTGTGAACTAAATCACAAATCAAAGAATACACATGGTGGAACTAATGGATCCAGCTGCATATGTAGCAGAGGATGGTCTTGTTGGTCATCAGTGGGAGGAGAGGCCCATGGTCCTGTGAAGGCTCTATGCTCCAGTGCTAGGGACAGGAAGTGGGAATGTGTAGGTTGGTGAGCAAGGGGAAGGGGGACAAGGCAGGGGGGTTATAGGGGGGAAACCAGGAAAGGGGAAAACATTTGAAATGTAAATAAAGAAATAATAATAATAATCTAAAAATAACATTTAATAATAATAAATTAAATCATAATAATTTATCTAATAGTAAAAAAAGAAAAATTTAACACAAATTGAAACAAAAAATTAAAAAAAAAAAGAGAAACTTCATGCTCTGGATAAGAGAATAAAAAAGAGGTCCTGCTGATAAGACCCCACCATCAAAGGCTCTCTCTCACGATAATA
Source organism: Mastomys coucha (assembly GCF_008632895.1). NCBI lineage: Eukaryota > Metazoa > Chordata > Mammalia > Rodentia > Muridae > Mastomys > Mastomys coucha. Next base: position 86,911,696 of record NW_022196906.1, on the reverse strand, counting down.
CAGAGCCATTTGAAGGAAGGAATTCGTACTGAGAAGTTTGGTAAAAGGGTTCCATACTGAAAAGCAATTTCATAGTATAATGTTTCCCAGGGGTCAGCACACAAAATCAAGTAGATCTGTGGCAATGTAATTAGGCTAGGTTTCATCACAAGTTGTCATTTAACCTAGCAGTGTCATCCTCATGGTTCTTATTTTTCAGGCATAAACGGTATTATTAAGAGGGTCACTGGATCTTGAACCATGGTTCCAGACAGGTGCTGAGGTCAAAGTGTGGCAGAATGAGAATCCATGCAAAGAGGCCCTGAGCGACTGTAGGTTGAAGCTCTGACGTTGTAGTGGCTATTCCTGGTTGTCAACTTGACTATATCTGAAATGAACTACAATCCAGAGTTAGAAGGCTCACCTGGCCCTAATCTGGAGGCTGAGAGATACAAGTTTCCGACCTGAATCTTGGCATGGAGATCTTGAGGTATAGTGGCAATGAATCCCAGAGGATTAAGATAGAAAGATCTACGAGTTCAAGCAGGGTCACCTGGGGTTACCACACCTTTAACCTGGGCCACACCTTTTGCTGGAGACCTATATAAGGAAGAAGGAAAGTTCACTTTTTTTCATCTGCTTGCCTTGTGGGACTGAGCAACTGCCGGAATCCTTGGACTTCCATTCACAGGTGCTGCCGACCATTGTTGGGAGTTGATTGTTGGGAGTTGGACTACAGACTGTAAGTCTGCAATAAATTCCTTTACTACATAGAGACTACCATAACTTCTGTGACTCTAAAGAACCCCTGACTAATACAGACCTTAAAGTCCACATTGCAGTAGGCACCCCAGGACACTGAAGAACCACAGGATATCTGCCTAGGAAAACTGAACTCAGTAAAGTTGTGCTGGTCTTAGAAAGAGGCTGTGATATAGATGGTACATCTGGAACAGTAGAGCCATCAAAGCTTTTAGTGTCTCAGATAATCCAATCAAGAGTTTCAGATGCTGAACACGGATTTGAAGTATTTAGCATCTTTTCCCTGACATGAAATATACCAAATGAGTGTGAGTGTAGAAGGGCTCATTTGTTTTAGAGTTTGAAGGTACAGTCTGGAATGCCAGAGAAGGCACATCCACCGTGTAAGTGCATGATGGCTTGTCACGGTGTATCGGCCATCAGGAATCTAAGTGTGATAAGGAGTTGTGCTTAGCTCACTTTTGCATTTTTTATTTAGTGTAAAGACTGACTCTGGCAGGTTTGTTTTTGTTCCAAACTCTCCTTGCTTTATTCACATCCTTCCCTTTTTTGAATTAAAATAGTTACTCTATGGAATTGTATATTTGAAGTGTGTTCTTTCTTTAATGTCATAGAAACTCATAGTTAAAACATTGCTTTGAGTTCCAAAAGAAATTTGAACTTTGAACCTTTCAATATTGGCAAAGTTTTGAGATTAGTTTAATTGTGATTGGAAGATCCACCCAAGACAGTGCCAGCACAAATTCCAAAGAGTCTGGCTCTAAAGTAAATAAAAATGCAAAAGTGAGGGAGGCAGCATTATTCATCACTCTGCTCCCTGATGGCAGGTACATTGTGACAAGCACCTCACACCTATGCTGAAGTGCCTCCTCTACCATTGTAGACTGTACCCTCTAATTCTAAACTCAAATAAGCCCTCCTATACTTGTTTTGTATATTGTATGTCAAATTCGCTGCCAGGCAAAGACTTCCCCAACATCACACAAGCTCACAACCACGAAGGACCAGAGAGTAAAAATCAAAACAAACCACAAAGCCATAAAAGCCCCCAGTATTGACCCCTTTCCCATGGCAATTAATGCTGGTAATATACAGGAAATCTAATTTTCACATAATTTCTGATGGGATACATACCATTTATGGGGGAAATAATCTTTACTTTGTTAAAACCTTCTATAATGATCTAGTTCTATTCTGAATTATGCTTGTAAGAGAAGTGAAACTTATTATCACCCAAATCCTCTCATTTTATATGTTGATAGTCTTGGATATAGCTACTATTTAATTCTATTTATAAAAGATCATGGGAAATATAACTTATATTGGAACCAATCCTATAGAATAAACACCAACTACAAATATGTGACATCAAAGAATAAGTTGATATAACTCTTTTGATGATGATTCCAGACACATGACTATAGCTACAGATAAGACTCCAGTTTTTGAAAAAAAAAATAGGTATTTTTTTCTAAATTTTTTTCAAAATAAAATCTTTTAAAATGAAAACATAGTGCGATTACATCTTAGGTCTGGAATAATATAATAAAAGCTAAAAGAATAAAATCTGTGTGTTCTTTTCTAAGAAGAAATATGGTAAATAATATGAAAAGATACTATTGTTAAAACTTTTTAAATGAGACTCTTTATAAGGTCTAAAATTGAAAAGAATGACTATGCCAGTAAGTGGTAAAGATGTAGAAAACATGAACTCAGAAAGCAGTCTTTATGCACTGATGTAAGGCATTACCTTCTGATCTAACAGAGGGTCTAGAGAATCCTCCAGGTTCTTCACTCAGAAGGAATAGAAGCTGATGGTATAAAGCAGTATCTAAAATTATCAAAAGCACAAGAATGGGTAGTAGATAAACAATTTGTGACTTGTAGTAAATTTCACTAAAACAAAGAATGAGAAATTTATGCATCCAATGAGTTAAATGGACTTCAAAACAATTATTTTAGTAAATACAGTCAATAATACAGTCTATACTGCATAATTTTATTCATATAAAATTTTGAGGAAATAAAAATAGTTGGAGAGTGACAGAAACCAGATCGTGAAAAGGAGGGAGGAATCAGACCCAGGTAAAAAGCAGTCAAGGCATTTCACTTTTCACAAAGAGAGGGAAGTGGTCACTGTGTTCAGTGGGTTCCTGTGTGGTTTATCAGTTTGAAGAACAAGAGTGGTGTCAAACAGACACTGTTATCAGTTTCTAATGGCTGTCCTGGCCACATTACTGCCAGGGGTGTGATCCTTCAGACATTATTCATCAAATACGAACAGCCAGCAAGTCACAGTGAACTCCATGGTATTGAAATAACAATTCTTGGGCCAGAAAAAGAATAAAACTCCAGAGTGTAACTGCTAACAGTGCTCCATGGGGTTGGGGGTCCTACCTGCACCACAGCGTGTACTTACTCAGACCCTTCCAAGTCCTGTGCTGATGCACACTGAAACCATTGACTCGCACCATGAAGAATATGTTTGGTTTGGGAAGAATTCAAAGTTTCTCCTGCACACTACAACATCAAAGAGCTATTGAGTGACACACACCGTGTAATATTAACCATCCCTTACTTCACTCATTCCTTAACTTTTTGGTTTTAACTAAAGAAGAATGTTGAATCTCTACAATTTAATTTACCATTTAAAAAACATTTTTTAATAACACCTTTATTTTCCATGATGTCTTGTAGGAAATAATGGGTTAATATGATAAATAAATCCAATATGGTTTGATATTTTGGTCTTTAAAATGAGCAAAACCATACTTTTAATAAAAATACTACATGACATACTGTTTAAAATGAATCCAAAGCAAGTTGATTTAAAAATTTAGAATATCTATTTCAACATGGCATAGGAAATATGTTTTAACAAATACTCTAATGCTTATAATAATAAATCATTAGTAAAATTTTAGGAGCATATTGATTAGTGGAATAAAATGTGCTGAGATTTTTAACATATTTTATCATCTATGCTATTTTATTCATATATAATTAATAATAATGACTAACATAATATATAGCAATATAATAACTAATGATATATATATACCATAATATACTAAATAGTATCTAAAGCAAACTCAGATGAAATAGCATATGTTGTTACTATAAATATTGTTTCTTTACAAAGGCACAGAGTAAGGTGAAGTGACATAGTATATTGCTTTCTTTAATAATAGTTTAATTCTGCTTCTCCATATTTAAATTAAAATATAACATGTGTGTAAATGTGTAAACATGATGGACTAAAGTGTGAAAGTATTCCTTTCTATGTGCTATATACTAATATGTGGAATCATACTCTCCCAGGGTGACCACTTTCTGTTTAAATGCTTACTGTGAGGTAGAGGTATTCTAATACCTAACATATGTAGCAATTATCACTATATATCATAAGTTCTTCTATTTTCATTTTGGCATGCTATTTAACTTCATTGGCTTTTATTTCATATACCATCCTCTTTTGCTGTTTTGTGATTTAGAGATGTATTTTGATTCCACATATTTATTATGGAACAAACCATTAACAAAAGTGATCAATAGTGTCTGTGACAGATGGACACTCTATTGAAGAGCTCTGTACTTTGCAAGAATAACTTCAAAATAAATCATAATATCTGAAGTCTTTGCATTTGGATTTCAAAAATCAATTTGAAACATACATAGCAGGGTAGAACTGCCATGTCTGGAAGCTTCATCACCAGGGTAAGTTACTGTTATCAAGCCTGGACTGAAACAAATGTAAAAGTGTTTAAATTAAAATCATCTTTTTTATTTTGTTTGTTTGTTTTTTCAGGATGGGTTTGCTCTGTATAGCCTTGGTTGTCATGGAACTCACTTTGTAAACAGGCTAGCCTTGAACTCTGTCTATCTCTATTTCCTGAATGATAGGATTGCAAGCATGAACTACCACATCTAACTTTATCATTTATTATAAAAAAATAAATTTATTTTATTAGTTGAGACTATAATTACATAATTTTCTTTTTTCTTCCATCCTTCCAAGCTCTCATATACTCATTTCATTTCTTTTTAAAATTCATGCTTCCTTGTTTTATTAATTGTTGATATATATATATATATATATATATATATATTACACACACATATTATAATCCTAGTAATCCTATAATCCTACATGCTACTTAGTCTATAAAATGTGTGTGTGTGTGTGTGTGTGTGTGTGTGTGTGTGTGTGTTTTCAGGGCTGACGATGAATTAGTCAATAAGCAATCAGTGTGATCTTCTTCCCCTGAGAAGACTTTCCCCTACCCTCAGCATTCCCCAGCTGCTTCTGGTACTTTGTATATGTTCAAGGCATCCTGGACTTTTTCCCAGGCATCCTGGGCTTTTTTCCCATCCATGTTACTGTGCTTATTGTTGTTACCTTTGTTTATCTCTTATGTTTAGAGTCATGTTGGCTGGTGAGACTTTATTGACGCAGCTTCTAATACTTCTAAAAGACCCAGTCTTACAGAAAAAATCCTTAGTTCTCTTGTTTTTATAATTTTCTACCCCTTTACCTCATTAATCCCTGGGCCTCATATGCAGAAGTTGTATGAAGGTGTATCCATTGTGAATACATTCCACATCTTTGCATTTTCATGACTAGACTGAAATGATTGTTGCCAGGGTTGTCTTCTTTGGAGGGGAATATCATTCAACAGTTAGAACCATACCCACCCTGCATCAATGACACGAATTTTAAATGGAAAAAAAATCAATTATGTTAATTCAAACTATGTTTGTTGTCAGTGTAGAGAATTTGAAAGGTTATTCACTGGAGTGGAAAATCCTGTAAGAAATGCATTACTATGGTCTGTTTTTATTATGAGGAGAGTTTAGAGTTCATTGGAGTATGAATCCATCAGACACCTTCTTTCCCTAGCTGACAGACAGCAGGACCTGCTTGTCATGGGAAAGCCCTTAAAGGGAAAAGGGGGAAGGCAGAAGGCAGTCTCAATACTCACATGGATTGGAAGAGGTCTTATACCCAGCCCCAATGAAACTCTGGGGTCAAAGCTCTAGCCTGAAAAGGAGGACAGAAAATTATCTGGATCAGAAGATTTTAAAAATCACTGACTTGTTCCAAATCTGAACACAAAATGGCCATTTTTGGGTGTTGTCTATGCACGCATCTATTTTGCAGAATGGTTTATTAAAGAGTACCATTTCACCAGTCTAATTTATCTATTATCTTTTTTTCCAACAATCAGACATTGAAAATACTACTGAACATACAATAGAAATAGTTTTGAATTAAATAATCATTATTTCAGATTACACAAATTACATTATTTCAGATTAAGATTGTCTTAATAAATTATGACAGCAAGGAGAAACACACTTTAAATTGCCTTTGATACACACACAGTTTACAATGAGAATCAAGCATGCTGTATTATTCTGCAAGCAAGAATGATATGTATGCTTTTAAAACTGCTTTTACGTACACTGAAATTAAACTGCCAGCTTTTTACCAGCATATTACTTAATAAAAATAATTCCAGTTATCAGCATGAGCTCTCATTTTTGTGTTCTTCATCAGAATTTTGAGGTATTCAAAATTTTATCAACTTCTTAACACAGCTTTTTTTGAAGCAATCACTGATTATAAACCATTTTAAGGGAGTTTTTCATATTTATACTGTTATGTTCTTAAGACTCGTTCCAATTCTCTAATGACTGTATTGTGCATGTTGATTACAGACACATTTCAGTTTCTGAAGTTTTCCCGAAAATTGCAATTCCTGAAAGCAGCAAGCAGGGAAACCATTAGTGTTATCTATTCAACAGCAAGGAGGATACTTGAAAATCATCCACATCTTGCTCTTGTCAGTTTGTCCTTATTTTTTGGGATTGTGAGATTGCCCCAGCTCATGTGACATGCTTTCACTCTCAAAATTAGAATGAGCCATTTAGAAAGGAATCTTGGTCCCTCTTTTTGGAGGGTAGTTTTAGATACCAAGGTAAACAGGAAGTGAGTGCTGGGTGTAGTGTTTTGTTACTGTCCATGAGGAGCCCTGGAAAGGAGCTGTGTGTACAAAGACGGGTTAGAAATGTTGTGCTATAGAGAGGTAGCAATGCTGCTGATCCAGAGGCTAAATATTGATCTCTGTGTAGCTTTGACCTCCTGAATAACCATTTCCTGCTTATCTCTCTGTCAGAACTAATACCCTGTGATCAAGAGATAAAAACCTTTTGGAACCTTTTAGTAAATCTCTAGCTTTCCCCAACCCAAACTAAGAATCTCATCAGAACATAACTGAGGCCTGTACAAAAATTTCCCCATCTTACTTCCTCTCTATTGAATTTACAAATGCATTGTACGCATGCCTTCTCTGTAACTTTTTTGCTTGGTCAACCTATAAAACTTCCTAAAATTGCTGCCTCTTTGGAACATGAAATGTTGGCTAACCCAAATCTTTGTTTCTAGTCGATGGCCACTCAAATATGGCTCTAGAATAAATTTCTTTTATTCCCTTTAAGGCGAGAGCTACACAATTTTTTTTATAACAACACCATCATGATTTCCTTTTTCTGAATGGTCTCAAATGACAGGGGATATATGTACATACACCAATCCATGTGTATGTGTATATTGAAATGCATGCATTTGCATTTACATTAAGATCAGCATGGGTCTGTACTGAGGTGTCTAATCTTATGTATTATCACATGGTTCATTGAAGGCTTCCCCCATGCTTAGCTTACCTCCCTACTTTAACAGTGAGAAACCTAGTGTCTGCCATCTGCCAGCTATTTACTTAATTGCTCAGTTTCAATTCTCTGAAAGATTCAAGGAAAGTTAATTTTTCTTTTTCCCTTTTCAGTGGTTTCTTATAAAGAATAAAGGCTAACTTATACGAACTAACTTATACGAACTTACATGCTGCAATTGGAGTTACTGTGAAAATATTTACACATTTTAGGCTCATAAGTCCCCAAAAAGACTTCCAGAAACAGGAACTCAGATTATTAAGGTCCCCAGCTCTTCTACTCTGACATCCACAGCCACACCCTTGGTTTCATCTTTGTTGTCCTTTCCAGGATATTGCCTTTCCAATCCTGTTCACTAAGTAACAAATCTAGCAGAGTTGCTGAGTCAGCAATAGTATAGAAATATGACTGTGTACTAGACAGCTACCTCACAAGAATTATCTTACAGGAGGATTCTAGGAAATGTATAAAATGTCAATGACCTCAAAGGCCCAGGAGAGCTGAAACACTCCACACAGTAAAGATGACTTGCTCATGACATCTGCAGGCAGGCAGTGTCCAGGAGACTCCTGGCAAGAAGGTCAACATACCAACCTCAGTCAGTCTTCAAACCTCAGAGACGGTGGAGGAGCAGATCACCAGATGGTATTTTCCACCCCAAAAGTTCTGTTGTTTGCCCTACAACATATTTAAATCCCCTGAGCCTGACAGTCTCTACTCCCACAGAGAGACCTTTGCTGTTCATTGTTCAAATAAAAGACAATGTGCTCTTGTTAAATCTACACAGGTACACATACACACACACACACACACACACACACACACATTCATACACACACAGAAACCTATTGAACTAGTGAAAAATTCAAGGAAACAAGAAGATATGAAGTCAATGTCCAAAAATCAGTTATGTTTCTATTATCTAAAACACAGTAATCTAAAGTGGAAATCAAGAAAATAACTACAAAAGCATAAAAAGATCAAACTGAGAATTATGCAGGTAGGTAAAACATTAGACAGGAAAAAAACTGCAAAATATTCCTGCTAATTAAGATGTAAAGCACAGCAGAGTCCTACTGTCATAGGTTGGAAACGGAATGATAGAATAATAGAAATGTAAAGCCTCTACATCTTCGGTGCACTTTTTCAAAAACATTCTTCTTATACAGCACTTCACTCTGAATTGAAACACTTACTTCATAAGACGGAGAGAGGCCCAGGAAGCAAATAAAAAGCCATGTGTCTAGGGAACAAACTTGGAAGGTCCTTGATGGTCTCTCCCCAGGAGTATAAAAAGGCATAAACAGTAGTTAAGGGAGGAGATGCTGCCCAGCAGCACTGCAAAAAAATGAGCGGTTCCAACGGTCCAGCAGCCTGCAGGCTGTACACATATCTCCAGTTGCCAATTTTGTGAGTTGTTACCCCTGTAAGTGTAAGCTTCTTACTGATGCAGCTGTTCTTCAGTCATCCCTGCTCCTTGTATCCTTGGCGTCATCTCTCATCCACACTCATGCTAATAACTCTGATAAAAACACAGCAGTTCACCAAGCTGGACTTTGATGTAATCATTCAATTGTTCTGTCATGGTTTTTTTCCTGGGTACAATAGACACCTATGTTTATGTCATGTCTCCTTCAGAAATTTTCTGATGCTAAAATATAAAATCATGATATTAAATTATGTATACTTGATAAAAAATCAATGCTTAGATTATGGTGAGACCCCCCCAAGACTCATCAATGAAAATTAAACAAACAAAATTTTTTAAAATAGTCAAAGTACTTAAACAGATACATCTCCTAAGAAGATACATGAGTGGTCAAAAAATACACAGAATGTTGAAGATGGCTCAACTTATTAATCTTTGCGCAAATGCCCCTTAAAATCATAATGAAGTATCCTTCACACCTGTTACTATTGCTACAAGCAAAAAAATGTGGAAGTCTAGATAATGGCCTGGACATGAAATAACTGGAACTTCTGGGGACTGCCAGTGTAAATATGAAATACTACTACCATTCAAGTAATGAAAACACCACAAAATAAAAATAATTTTACTGTATAATCCAGTAATTACATTTTTTGTGTATATGTATATGTATTTGAGATACTTATAGGAACACCTGAAGAAAATATTTGCCCATCCATATTAACAGTGGCATAATTTTCAGTAGACAAAATGCAGAAGCAAACCAAGTATCAATTAAAATATGTCTGGTTGCACTAAATGTGGCATATCCATATGATGAAATATTGTCAACCTCTGAAATCAAGGACATTTTGTAATACTCAGTAGCGTATGTGCAATGAAGGCATGATGCTAAGTGAATGTCAGGCACAGAACGGCGCATCCGGTGGGGTTTCCCTTTTATGAAATCACACATTTTCAAGTACATAGGGTATTCTAACTAGAGACATGGTACAAAAAATTATTTTAGGGAGAGGGAAGAAGAATGCATGTGATTTCAAATCTAAACCTCAAGTAAACTAGCAATGGATGGTTAATAAAGACAAAGATCATATATGTGTTTAGAACTACAAATCTATAAAGCTAAAATTAAACTTTTTTAGGTATAGTTTACCATAACAGGAATCATGAGAAAATATTTTATATGGTAAAAGAAACATGGAGAATAAATATAAGATCCCTGAAATCAAAACAAACAAACAAACAAAAAGTAAATAGCACAGTAGCTCTGGTGGAAAAAGCACAAGGGATCTCTTTTTATTTATTTTATGAATATTTTATAATTTGTGTTCCTTACCTAGAATTTAAAGTACAAATATTTTTTAAAAAGATATTTGATTTCCAAATTTAAAAAAATAAAGCCAAAAGAACTACTTCACAGCTTCTTTTTAATCTTCAAATTTGTTTCCATTTTATCTTCTTTTCTCCTCTCAGGTTCAAGCCAAAAGCAACATTCTTGCTTCTAGCCTATAGGACACTCTGTCGTCTGAACAGCAGCATTCCCATCAAGAAGCATAGACACATTTCCCACCCCACCCTCTTACCATCTGCTTCTTAGAGGACCCTATCTACCAATATAGTTTTTTGAGATCTACTCATAGTACACACACTGAGAATCACTGCTTATTAAAAGAATATATTAAGCTAAATGGAAACATTCCAAATTTGTCAGATATAATGCCAATTGGAGACATGACAATTGGAAGCATAAAGCTTAAGTATGTTTAGCAGACATCAGGTTTGCTCTAAAACTGTCACATTCTCAGCCCCTCTGGGTGGCACAGGGATTTGAAGCCAGTATTTCTTGACACCAGTAAAGGGCATTTCCTGTTCCTTACAATTTTTCACTTAATTATTTATCAGAGAATTTTAATCCAGTAACATGGCTGCTATGGCAAGGGATCATGTCCAAAGACCTTCTTTGTCTGTATGGTCCTGCTAGAATGAAGACATACCAACCACCTTTATGAAATGGAGACATACCTTATTATATACCTTTAACCCTCCCCCCCAAAAAAATGAAGGTAATTTTGTTTGTACAAGGAAGCAGCCATTTTTGAAAGCCATGTCTAATTCAGACAAAGTGATAAATCAGAGAAAGATTTGACAGAGAGAATATTCCTAACTCTCAGCACAGGAAACAGAGGTAACTTAAGAGAGAAGTGGAGAGAGAGGGAGAGAGAGAGAGAGAGAGAGAGAGAGAGAGAGAGAGAGAGACAGAGACAGAGAGACAGACAGAGACAGAGAGAGAGACAGAGACAGATACAGACAGAGAAAGAGAGGGAAAAGAAGTAGAAGTAGAAGAAAAAGGAGGAGGAGAAGGAGGAGGAGAAGGAGAAGGAGGAGGAGGAGAAGGAGAAGAAGAAGAAGAAGAAGAAGAAGAAGAAGAAGAAGAAGAAGAAGAAGAAGAAGAAGAGGAAGAGGAAGAAGAAGAAGAGGAAGAAGTAAAAGGAGGAGGCAGAGGTAGTTATACTTGGATAGTTTTAAAGAAATAGATAGCAGGTAAAGACAGAACAAGCTGGTGAATGAGTAGGAGCCTGAAGACTAGAACAGATTTCCAGAGTTTGAAGTCAAGCAGAGCAATTCAATCAGAAGCCAGAAGAAGCCAGTCTGAATTAGGCAACTTGAAGAGTAATTTGTGCCAGAACAGTTGAGTTGAAACAGCCAGCCAGAATATAGAAAAAACTAGAAAGGGTGAGAATATTCAGCAGTAAGCCACTGAGACCACAACTGCATATGGTTAACAAAAGTTACTTTTTATGATTAGTTATTTATAAAAGAAAGAAAGAAAATATGATACAATCTGAATTCTACTTATAAAAATTACATGATATGATTTCTCAAACTCATTTGACCAGTCAGAGGAGAAAGTTCAACCTAATATTGACAAAACACTTTGGAAGTTAAATTGCATGATTTAGCTATTGTATGGTTGTATTTTATTTTACAGTATAGTAGACAGGCTCTCTTTGAACACTTTAAAATATTTTTCTTACTAATTGTTTTGAATCTAGGAGCTAAGGATATGACTCAGATTAAGTATATAGAACATTAATTATTTTCATAGATAAAAATATAGACATAAAAGGGTTAGATTTTGATGCAGGAAAATAGTGATCGAATTAATTAGAGGAGATTTTGATATAGCCACAGTGATGCCTACAATGCCTCTAAAATGTGTATGCATTTCATTTGAAGAAGAACACAAGCCATTCCTTAATTTATAATTAGGCATTAATGTATTTTGTGATTTTTTAGAGCTAAAATACTGTATAAAATGTGTGTGATATATTTTGTAAGTTTTATACCTTTGTACTTTTTTATGTTTTATTTTGTTTGCAACACTATTTACTTGCCAAATGAATCAAATAGCCACAAGTACAAACATTCTACTCTCAAGCTTATATTTAAGAAACATAGAAGAGCTAAGAATATAACTTAGTGGTTATATTCATATTCCTGCCGTATTCAAAGCTATAGGTTCAATATCAGTACTAAAAATAAAACTTTCATATGACTTGCTAACTAAAATGAAATGTTGTCACCCCCCCTCAAATACTTATTTGCATTATCTAGCCTCTGACTGGTTAAATCTTACAATGTCATATCAATTAACTGGTGTCAAAATCACATATACATAAAAATAGAAAATTTTTAGCGTTACATTTTTGGCAGAGTGGGGGTGCAGGAAGGATAGAAAATAGTAAAAAAAAAAAAAAATCAAGTCATCCCTGATTAGTGGTTTCATAAAACTAGACTCTTGGATCTTTAATCAAAAATTATGTTTAGAAAAGTAGGTGGATAACAATTAAGATATATACAAAACTCACCATTTTGAGGCATACAGGAAACACACCTCAGTGTCAAAGAAAAACACTACCTCAGAGTAAAGGGCTGGAAAACAATTTTCCAAGTAAATAGTCCCAAGAAAGAAGCTGGAGTAGCCATTCTAATATCAAATAAAATCAACTTTCAACCAAAGAGTCATAAAGAAAGATAAGGAAGGACACTTCATACTCATCAAAGGAAAAATCTACCAAGATGAACTCTCAATTCTGGACATCTATGATCCAAATGCAAGGGCAATCACATTCATAAAAGAAACTTTACTAAAGCTGAAAGCATACATTGCACTTCATATAGTAAGTAATATTGGGAGACTTCAACATCCCACATTCATCAGTGGATATATCATGGAAATAAACAGAGACACAGTGAAACTAACAGAAGTTATGGACCAAAGGGATTTAACATATATCTATAGAATATTTCATCCTAAATCAAAAGAATATACCTTCTTCTCAGCACCTCATGGTACCTTCTCAAAAATTGACCATATAATTGGTCACAAATTAGACATCAACAGATATAAGAAGATTGAAGTAATCCCATGGCTCCTATCAGATCACTACAGATTAAGGTTGGTCTTCAATAGCAACAAAACAACAGAAAGCCCACATAGTCATGGGAGCAGTACAACGCTCTACTCAATGATAGCTTGGTCAAGGATGAAATAAAGGAAGAAATTAAAGACTTTTAAAAATTTAATGAAAATGAAGGTGCGATATACCCAAACTAATGAAAGCACTGCTAAGAGGAAAACTCATTGCTCTGAATGACTCCAAAAAGAAACTGGAGAGATCATTCACTTACAGTTTGACAGCACACCTGAAAAAGAAGCAAATATACCCATGAGGAGTAGACAGCAGGAAATAATCAAACTCAAGGCTGAAATCAACCAAGTAGAAACAAAAAGAACTATTTAAAGATTCAAAAAAATCATGAGCTACTTCTTTGAGAAAATCAACAAGATAGATAAACCATTAGCCAGACTAACCAGAGGGCACAGAGGGTACTAAAATTAACAAAATCAGAAATGAAAAGGGAGATATAACAACAAAAACTGAGGAAATTCAAAAAATTATCAGATCCTACTACAAAGGCCTATACTCAATGCAACTCAAAAATCTGGATGAAATGGACAATTATCTAGACAGATACCAAATACCAAAGTTAAATTGGGATCAGATAAACCATCTATATAGTCTCATAACCCCTAAAGAAATAGAAACAGTCATTAAAAGTCTTTCCCAACCAAAAAAAAAATGCCTGTGACCAGATGGGTTTAGTACAGAAATCTATCAGACCTTCAAAGAAGACCTAATACTAATACTCTTCAAACTATTCCACAAAATAGAAACAGAAAGAACAGTATCAAATTCGCTCTATGAAGCCACAGTTACTCTGATACCAAGACCTCACAAAGACCCAACAAAAATAAAAAGAGAATTTCAGACCAATTTCCCTTATGAATATCAATGCAAAAATACTCAATAAAATTCTTGCAAACATAATCCAAGAATACATCAAAATGATCATTCACCACGATCAAGTAGGCTTCATCCCAGGGATTCAAGGATGGTTCAATATATCAAAAGCCATCAATGTAATCCACTACATAAACACACTCAAAGAAAAAAATCACATGGTCATTTCATTAGTTGATGAAAAAAGCATTTGACAAAATTCAACATCCCTTCATTTTAAAAGTCTTGGAAAGATCAGGAATTCAAGATCCATACCTAATCATAATAAAAGCAACATACAGCAAACCAGTAGCCAACATCAAACTAAATGGAGAGAAACTTGAAGCAATCCCACTAAAATCAGGGACTAGACAAGGCTGCCCTCTCTCTCCCTATGTATTCAATATAGTACTTGAAGTTCTAGCTAGAGCAATTAGAAAACAAAAGGAGATCGAAGGGATAAAAATTGGAAAGGAAGAAGTCAAAATATCACTACTTGCAGATGATATGATAGTATACTCAAGTGACTCCAAAAACTCCACCAGAGAACTCCTACAGCAAACAACTTCAGCAAAGTGGCCTGATATAAAATTAACTCAAACGAATCAGTAGTCTTCCTACCCTCAAAGGATAAACCAATTGAGAAAGAAATTAGGGAAAAGACACCCTTCACAATAGCCACAAACAATATAAAGTATCTTGTTGTGACTCTAACCAAACAAGCGAAAGATCTTTGTGACCAGAACTTCAAGTCTCTGAAGAAAGAAATCAAAGATCTCAGAAGATAGAAAGATCTCCCATGCTTGTGAATTGGTAGGATTAATATAGTAAAAATGGCCATCTTGCTGAAAGCAATCTACAGATTCAATGTAATCCCCATCAAAATTCAACTAAATTCTTCAAATAGTTAAAATGAGCAATTCTCAAACTCATTTGTAATAACAAAAAACTCAGGATAGTGTAAACTATTGTCAACAATAAAAGAACTTCTTAGGTAATCAGCATCCCTGACCTCAACTTGTATTACAGAACAATAGTGATAAAAACTGCATGGTATTGGTACAGTGACAGGCAGGTAAGTCAATGGAAGAGAATTGAAGACCCAGAAATGAACCCACACACCTATGGTCAATTGAACTTTGACAAAGGTGCTAAAACTATCCAATGGAAAAAAGACAGCATTTTCAACAAAAAGTGTTGGTTAAGCTGGCAATCAACACATAGAAGAATGCAAATTGATCCATTCTTAGCTCCCTGTAGAAAGTTTAGGTCCAAGTGGATCAAGAACATCAACATTAAACCAGATATACTGTATCTAATAGAAGAGAAAATGAGGAAAAGTCTTTTTTTTGGGGGGGGGGAGTTGGTTTTTGTTGTTTTTGTTGTTGTTGTTGTTGGTTTGTTTGTTTGTTTGTTTGGTTTTTTGAGACAGGGTTTCTCTGTGTAGCCTCAGCTGTCCTGGAACTCACTCTGTGGACAAGGCTGGCCTCGAACTCAGACATCAGCCTGCCTCTGCCTCCCAAGTGCTGGGATTAAAGGCGTGTGCCACCACGCCCGGCTGAAAAGTCTTGAACGCATGGGCACAGGGGGAAAGTTCCTAAACAGAACACCAGTGGCTTATGCTCTAAGATCAAGAAATGACAAATGGGTGCTCATAAAATTGCAAAGCTTCCATAAAGCAAAGGACACTGTCAATAGAACAAATAGCAACCAAGAGGCTGGGAAAAGATCTTTACCAATCCTACATCCCATAGAAGGCTAATATCCAATATATACAAAGAATTCAAGAAGTTCGACTCCAGAGAACCAAATAACCCTATTAAACAGTGGGGTACAGAGCTAAACAGAGACTTCTCAACTGAGGAACCTAGAAGGGCTTAGAAGCACCTAAAGAAATGTTCAACAAACAACCTCAGTCATCAAGGAAATGCATATCAAAACAACCCTGAGATTCCACCTCACACCAGTCAGAATGACTAAGTGAGTGGATCCGTCCTGCAGTTCCACTCGGGTGTGTGGGTCTCTTCAGACTGGAGGTCAGACAGGACCTGCAAAATGAAACAGTCGAGAACAAACAGGTGGACGCCAAGTAGAGTTCTATCAAGGTGTCTCTTTACTTGGGGGTATTTTGAGCTTATATAGGCAGGTAAGAACTGAAACCGAAATATCCAGAAATAAAATATTTGCATAACATAAACATTGAGGAAGGAGTCGGGAAAGAGTCAGGAGGGAGTCATGAGGGAGTCATGAGCGAAGGCAGTAGGCATTGTCGCAGGCGTAGTTGTATCTCAGAGTGAACTTCTTTCAGAAATAAACTGATAGTCTGCAGAAGGTCTTTCATCTGAATTCCCCAGGTGACTGCCTCAGGTGAAAACCAGCAAAGTCCGGAGGCTGAACTGGGTGTAGAAGGCAACAACTAAGATCAAAAACTCAGGTGACATCAAATGCTGGTGAGGATGCAGAGAAAGAGGAATACTCCTCCTTTGCTGATGGGATTGCAAGCTGGTAGAACCCCTCTGGAAATCAGTCTGCTGGTTCCTCAGAAAATTGGGCATAGTATTACCTGAGGACCCAGCTATACCACTCCTGGCCATATACCAAGAGAAACTTCAACATGTAATAAGGGCACATGCTCCACTGTGTTCATTGCAGCCATATTTATAATAACTAGAAGCTGGAAATAACCAAGATGTCCTTCAACAGAGGAATGGACACAGAAAATGTGGTACATTTACACAATGGAATATTACTGAGCTATTAAAAACAATGACTTCATGAAATCCACAGGCAAGTGGATAGAACTTGAAAAATATCATCCTGAGTGAAATAACTCAGTCACAAAGGAACACAGAAGGTATGTACTCACCAATAAGTGAATATTAGACCAAAAGTTCGAAATACCCAAGATTCAATTCACAGACCATATGAAGCCTAAGAAAAAGGAAGACCA
Source organism: Mastomys coucha (assembly GCF_008632895.1). Classification (NCBI taxonomy): domain Eukaryota; kingdom Metazoa; phylum Chordata; class Mammalia; order Rodentia; family Muridae; genus Mastomys; species Mastomys coucha. The sequence continues at coordinate 86,894,499 of NW_022196906.1, read as the reverse complement.
AAATGTGGATACTTCAGTGCTTTTTTAGAAGGGTGAACAAAATACTCAGAGGAGGAAATATGGAAACAAAGTGTGGAGCAGAGACTGATGGCAAGGCCATCCAGAGACTGCCCCACCTGGGGATCCAACCCATATTTAGCCAACCAAACCCAGATGTTTTTATGGATGCCAGGAGTGCTTGCTGATGGAAACCTGATATGGCTGTCTCCTGAGAGGCTCTGCCAGAGCCTGACAAAGTCAGAGGTGAAAGCTTGCAGCTGACCATTGGACTGAGCTTGGAGGTCCCTGATGGAGGAGTTGGAGAAGAGATTGAAGGACCTGATGGGGTTTGCAGCCCCATGGAGGGAGGAGGGAGCAACACTGTCAACAGACCAGACTCCCCAGAGCTCCCGGGTACTTTACCACCAACCAAAGAATAAACATGGAGCAAGCCATGGCACTGGCTGCATATGTGGCAGAGGATGGCCTTGTTGGACATCAGTGGGAGGGGAGGCCCTTAGGCCTGAGGATGTTCCCCAGTGTAGGGGAATGCCAGGGAGGGAGGACAAGAGGGAGTGGGTGGGTAGGGGAGCACCCTCATAGAGGCATGTGCCAGGGATAAGATAGGTGGTTTCTAACGGGGAGACCTGGAAAGGGGAAAACATTTGAAATGTAAATAAAGTATGCAATCCTCCCCCCCCCAAAAAAAGACAAAAAAATAGTATTAGTTGTTTTCCTGATTGTCATAGACACACTTTGTTCATTTGTTTCAAGTGTCCTTGTGATTGGAAAAAGTCTGTGCAAATCCCATGGTTTGTCTATAAGTTATGCACATAAAAAAGTGGTGGAGTGCATGAATAGCCCATAACCCAGGTAAGTTCATGAAGCTTTTCTAACTCACACTCACCCACATTTTGATCTGAAATATTAGTGCTTTGCATTTTAGCATGCAAAGAAAAAGATACATTGTACAGGTTTCAATAAATCAAGAGTTTTATTGATTAAAAAATAAGATATATACAAAACTGTATGCAAAAGTTGAAAAGATAATTAAATTGGTCCAGAACAAAAGTCCAGTGTTTGTAATAGCAGACCATCCAAGATAGCTACTCAATGTTTGAAATGCTTCACATTCACTTACCTATTTACTAACTAGCTATCTATCTAGTTTGTATTGTTCAAAAGACTATTGAAATGATAGAACAGCCCTGCAGTGATCTGGTTGACTGGCAGCAGCTCTCTTGTATCATAACCACCATGACTTTCCCTGAGTAACTGTGGTGTATATTTCCCACGAAACTTCCCAACCTACTACAAATAAGCAAAACCAGGGCCAGTTCTCATATACAAATAATGTTTTTTTTTTTCCTGGAACAGTGAATAAGTCAGTGAGAAGGCCAAAATATAAACAAGGGGAAGGAAGCTTCCAAGATGCTGTGCCAAGTTGTTAATATAACGATCTAGGCAATGTGGCCCATATGTCTATTTTAACTTCAATGCATGGTTTTTCTAGCAATTGGTACTGAATGCCACTTTGTACCCTGCTCTAGGGAATGGTGGCATTGGCCAGTACAGTGGGATGCCATTTCTGTGTGGTCATGACAGTCTGCTGATGGCTATTTCGCTGGAGAAATGCTAAATGAATTAGTAATGAGGATAATAATAAGAGACTTAGGACTTGAAAGGGACATGTGTTTATCTACTTCTCCCTAAACTTCTAACCTAGCTGACAAAATAGTCCAAGATGCAAAGTAAGAAATTCTAGCTAGCCAGCCTGTGTATCTTGGGTAGCTTAGGGTTGCTGATGGAAGAAAAAAATAAAATCAAGTTACAATCTTACAATTGTAGAAGAAGTAAAATTACTGAAATTTGGTAAAGGAGTGAGAAAGATCCACATAAATATCAGGAAAATCCCCACCTCCCATCATTGAGCCTGGCTTGGCTGTTAATGCAATGAGGAAAGTCAAGCATTTGCAGATATAGGAGAGGGGTATCCTAGTCTATATAGTTTGATTAAGACAAACTATATAGACAGCAAAATATTGAATATTATATAATCTGCTAGTTTATGGATCTGAATGCCTGGGAGGTGAGACTTTGCAAAAAAGAAAAGGTGATACTTCTCTGACAGGGAAATATAGTTCATGAATAGAGCAACAATATCATCCACTGTTGTAAGACACTATTCCAGTGGAAATGTGAACAAGTATCCACTCATAATAGATAAGGACTGAGAACAGAACCATGTCCAGATAACACCCAAGTCCAACTTGATGAATCTGCATTTTGGTTATTTACAAGAATATGGGTAAAGGGTTACTTACAGGAGAAAATTATTCAAACACATGGCCATAGCCCCACATAGCAAGGGTAATAATTTATGAAAGCTAGAAACCAGCAGCATACTGCAGAGCCTACAAGAAGTTTGGAGGGTGTCCTTTCTAAGTGGTTCCATGGCTCCAAATTTCTTCCAGAAGCTAAGAGGTCTCTGATTCTTCTAAGCAGTTTGGTTGGTTTCTGCTTCTTCCAGGGAGCTGGGCTTGTTTGAGAGTAATTATGAGTAATCCTTATTGTTTATATTCTCTTTTAAGAGAAGGGGACTAGTAAATTTGGTCAGTTTCAGGGACTTCCTGAAGTTATTTTGAATTGTTTACTGTTTGCCTTAATGGAGCTTTTCTACAGTGTTTTATCCCCTTCTAGAACATTCTGTTTTTGCATCTCTTTGTAAACTTCATTGCCTAAAATCTCCTGCTCCTCATTTACTTATTTGTGTCATGAGAGATATATGGCCAAAAGCCCTAGGTTTGCCAGAGCAGGTACCCTTATGGAACTACCTCAGGGAAGCCCAGGCACACTGTGGAAATCAGAAATATGACCATCAGGTGTTTCATGGACCTGATAAAAACATTTTGTATTGCCAATATCATTAACTGTCTTGATCAGATTTGTTTTATCCATCAATTAAATAACTAAGAAACCAGGAAAGACTCAGACATAGCAGGAATATAAAGGTAATAAATGATTAAAAGTGAAGAAAGCAATCTAAAAACCAAAATCCATCCTGCTCCACCCTTGAGTCTGTAAGTAATGTTGGTAGCTAGGATATTGTCCTTCCCCTCAGTTTAGATTGGCTAACTCAGACGCAGAAAGGGAGCAGACAGACTTTCTCCTTTGTCCAAAATTCTGGGAAAGAATGTTTCAATTGTGAGTTTTCCCAGCTCAACCCTGAAGTGACTTTAGTCAGGCTAAAAATGGCAAACATGGCTCTGAGAGACCCCTTTCACTTCTCCTCATTCCCTCTGTCTTCTTAAAAATTGTTAGATTACATTACTAAAGCTAGTCCCCAAAGTCTATCCTTAATCTGGCCACTTCCTCCTTGTGAGGTTGACCACCAAGGACTAGCTATCAAATTGTTGAAGTCCCGCAATAAAAAGCCCCCTTTTGATTCACCTAATAACACACCCAGTTAAAATTAAACACCTTGTCCTGACTCAGGGTTTCCCCTTTTACCTTTATGAGCCACCATTTTGTCTATCAGCCACATCTTTCTCTTCTCTATCCATAGACAATTCTTTGTCCCTCTGGGACAAATATCCCTTTTTCTTCTCCCTTGATTCCTTCCCATTCTCCTTAATCTTTTGTTCCTTGTCTTTGTTTCTTAGTCCATGTCCTGTGTCCCTCTGGGGCAAATAAATCTTCTTTGTTCTGAGAACTTGGTGTTGGGGCTTCTGAGCCATTATTGCTCTCCTACAGATTTGTTTTAAATAATCCTACAGGTATGCACAGAGGCCTTCCAGGTGAATCTTAATTTTATCTAGTAGATAATAGAAATTTACCACTGAGGTTTCTATTTTATAAGAAATATGAGAAATCCATCAACAGGATACGAATGAGAGAAATGAGGGGGGAGATATAGGCTAATATGCAAGAAGTCATGGATCTCCAGATAAAAGGCAACAGAGTTGATTGAAACATTTTTAAAAAATGTGGAGTATATTTTTCTTTCATCAGGAATGACATTATCAAAAGGAAGGAGGGATTTTATGACCCAAAGCTATATAACTCAGAGCCTTTGCAATCAAGAAACAGTCTATTATAATCAGGTCACAAACTACTTCCCAATGTCAATTACTTAGAAACACCAGGTAATTGCAAAATTCCTCCAGACAAAAACTCTTGTTGAAGGGTTTTGTGCTACAAATCCCTTCACCAACTAAGCTAGTATGTGTGCACCATATGAGTTCATGGGTCATGTTAGCACAAAAAGACACACAACTTCCCACAAGCTCTTGAAGCACTTTGGCTTGAAATGACCAGCACTGCTTCTCTTGGTCACCTGTGAGCTGTGACTTGTACTTCTCCTTAATCATAATTGTAGAAAAGCCCAAGGAAAGGCAATGAAAAATAAGTATTTATTGCCTTGATTCAGATATTTAACATATTTTTACACAAATGTACAATTTAAGGACTTTAAGAGAACTCCTATAAATATTCAGAACACACACATGAGTAAATGAAGCAATAAGATCAAACTCTCAACAAAATATAAATTAGTCTTCAATGACTGAGTGGAAAATGTTTGAGACATTCTAAAAATACATTATTCATACATTCAGTTAAATGTCATTCTTCATTTCCCAGAGCACAAGTTCTCAAAAAACTGGTAGGAATATCAACTTTATGAGAAAACTTCAGTATCAACTCCATAATTTCACTAAGTAACAGCCCTGTGAAGTGTTATATGGAGGCAAACATTTTGTAACCATAATTTCACTAAGTAACAGCACTGTGTTATATGGAGGTAAACATTTTGTAACCAGAGATAGAGATTGGTCACTACATAGAACTTTTATCAGGGATTCCCATCCCACATCAAATATGGTAGAGAATCATTGGATGAACAAGTATCTGCATTAGGGAACATGGCTGGAGTGTATGGTTTCACACAGAATAATCCAAACTATATAAATCAAAGCAGGGTCTTAATCTATGGCTTTGTTAATGAACCTGTTCTCATTAATGTAGCTCTTTCTATCAAGATGGTAAACTAGGCAGCAAAGAACCAAGCAGCAGGAAGAAGGTTGCAGAAGTCTGTCTTACTTTACTCTAGGGCTGGCACTGAGTTAACCTTCCACTCTGCAAAGACCAGCCACTCTTTCAGATTTTATAGGCTGAACAAGCTATGATGAATCTTTCCCCAGTGTAACCACCTGCAGATGGTCTCTGTGTTTCATGACCACCAAGGGGACATTCTGTCGTAGTTAGGCATGTCTACAGAAGCAGAATTGATAAGGGCAGTTTCTGCAGTGCATCTGGTTTAGGAGGCAGTTTTCCCAAGTGCTAGCCCTCCCAAGACAGAGCGTTTCAGCTGAAGCAAGCAAGAATACAAGATTGGAATTCAGTCTACTTTATCTTAACTGTGTTGGATGTATAATTTTAACTCATTTTTAGCTTCCATAGTTTAAGACGGTAGTTTGACTCTGTGAGGTGCATATTAAGGTAACAAACGGTAAGGTATGTCTCTTTCAAGGTTTCTTTTTTTGTTGAGACCATCATGATAAAATGTGTTGGTATTTTCAAGAACAACACAAATAATTTCATGAGACACTTTTACATTAAAACGTAACTGCTGTAATAATACTATAAAGTGTGCCTCTAAAATCTTGATATAAATGGAATTTACATTTGAATTAAATGACATGTACCGAGACAGTAACTTTTCCATGTCAAGCCATCATTGGGTTGTACTCATAGCCAAGAAACTGAAGAAAAGAAAATCTAGTGCAAAGGTTAAACTGTTTTCTATATTTCCAACTCCATCTTTATTTTGCAAAGAAAATGAGGCTTTACTGTAAAAGCAGTAAACAAATGCCATGCTTCTCAAATTCTGTTACATTTCAAAAGAACGTTTTTATAGTCATAGTTTCAGCAGACTTTAAGATGATAAGTCAGTGTCCAGAATACCAAAATCAGATCCCAAAATAAATAAATAAATAAATAAAGACTCTACTAAGTCTTTCTAAGGACTGGTTTCTGAGAATGTGTTCTATCCAGGGTGCTAAAGATCATGATACACTACAAAGCAAGCAGTCAGATTTATTTATTTATATGGAGAGAACTAATAAGGAGATAAAAAGAGAAGAAAAGCAAACATCATGACAAGACTGAAAAGAAGCTGGTCTGCTCCACTGATTCGCAGGTACCACACAAGCACATGTGCAAGTCATATGTGTTGCCACTCAGACAGGGAAAGCGTGATTTCTAAACTGCTCCCATCACTTAAACTGTACTTACTAAAGTTGGACTCCTTAGGTTCATAACCAGTTGTTATGAGGCAGACTTTTCCTGGAGAGACACAACCCACAAGTCTATTCATCCCAGACAGGCAGTGTACAGCAGACAAGAGGAATTATTGTATCAGTGTCCAATTTAGGGAACCAATTAATTTTTATTGGGAAAACTGGGAGGACTGTGGATAAAGGGTTACTTACAAGGAGTAAGAATAACTGAAAAGCAGCTGCATCCCCAGAAAGCCCACCCTAACATGGGCAATGACTCCCCAAAACTGCAGCCTGGGAGCTCTCCATGCAGCAGCTAGCTTGCCAGCAATTCCTCTGTTCTCTCTCTCTCTCTCTCTCTCTCTCTCTCTCTCTCTCTCTCTCTCTCTCTCTCTCTCTCTCTCTTTCTCTCTCCTTCTCTCCCTCCCTCTCCCTCTCCCTTCTCTCCTTCCCTCCCTCCCTCTTTCTCCTTTCTCTCTACTGGCCCATCTGCATTTCCACCCTCAGTAACTGCTTATTTACTTCTTTTTGTACTGCTGGATAGAAGCTCTAAGAATCTATCAGATTTCTGCTTTCCCAGACATGTAACCTTCGTTTACCTCCTGAGACACATCAGGCTCCCTCTCTTTCGTGGAGCAAATGTACAATTCAAAGGAACTTATCCTACAACGGCATTCGTAGGGGTCATTGCGAAATGCTGTACTCTCTAATGAGAGGCCACTAAGAAAGATTGATGCTTACTCACAAAAATTTTAGAAAGATAATTACTTAAGTAACTATTCCTATAATAATCATTTCCTCTATAAAGTCTACTTGTCCTGACACCCCCACTTCTACAGAGGCCACCCAATAACCCGGTGAACATATGCTCCTTGACTTCTGTCATTCACCTTAAGCAGCCTGAGATCTACTCCCTTTACCTGCTCATGCTGCAGCACAGTACATTAAAAAGTGTTAGTTAGCCTTGTATGGGGTTCAAAATGTAAACACTATTTTACAGAACATAAAAGTAACCATTTAAAACATGGCAGAATGTGATTCAACTCTGCCGAATACATTGATAGTACTAGGCTATCATCACCACAAATTGTAGAACTTCCCATCACTGCAAGAGGGAACATCATGCCCACTTTGCAATGATTTCCCTTGCTCATCCGACATGCTGGCGCACTGAACGTTTTGCTTTTATGGGTTCCTATGTTCAGGTCATTTTATGTATTTAAGAGGCTTATCTAGTGATTTCCATAGTAAACAGAACTTCATCTGTGAGGTGTCATGCCTTTTAGGAAGACAACTGTGTGCAGTAAGAAAACCCCATGCAGGCTAATGAAGACCTAGGGCAGAGCTCTACCAATGACATTACTTTCCGTTTCTGTGCAGGCTCTAGTAACATGTTTCCTCTTCTATTAATGCACCACCCTCAGTGCCTGCACTTTTCATTTTCATCATGGACTTCAAGACAGAGGTACAGCTCTTCAGATAGTTATGAGAATTACTCTCCCTTTTGTATTGGCCCACCAGAATAGAACTAGGAATGGACAAGAGGTTAATTATAAACACACTGTAAATTTTGTTTAAGCAAATTATGATACCAAAGAGACTTGATAAAAAAAAAAACAAAAATACAACAAAGATATTAATACTAGCTACAGTCTCCATAAATTTTACATTAAAACACAATTTCATGTATCTCTTGAAAACAAATTTATAGCAGATTTGTTTTCATTTATGCTTGAGAATCTGAGTTTCCAAACACATAACTTGAGTTTCTACTACGGGGAGGACTGTGGATAACGAGTTACTTACAAGGAGTAAAAATAACTGAAAAGCAGCTGCATCCCCAGAAAGCCCACCCTAACATGGGCAATGACTCCCCAAAACTTCAGCCTGGGAGCTCTCCATGCAGCAGCTAGCTTGCCAGCAATTCCTCTCTCTTCTACTGTAGCATATGAACAACTAATGCACATGTTGAAATTTACTTGTGACTGCTTTTAGATGCTAGCTGATCCACATACATCTCTAGCTACATGAATTTTCTTGCTTGTTTTCGTGGTTTAATTTTACCTCCTGCCTGCCACTTTGATATTAGAGAAGGAGCCTAGGCCCTTCTGCATCCCAGATAAGTGCTGTATCTTTAGACCCTTTTTCTTTTTGTTTTTTTGGACCAAGGTTTCTCTGTGTAGCCCTGGCTATCCCAGACCTCTCCTGTGTAGACCAAACTGGCCTCCAACTCAGAAATCCACCTGCCTCTGCCTCCCAAGTGCTGGGATTAAAGGCATGTGCCACCACTGCCCTGCCAGACCCTTTTCCTTTTACTTCTCTAAATACAATTAAAGACAGCATCTCACTAAGATACCCAAGCATCAACTCATCATCTCCCTGCCTCAATCTCTAGAATAGCTGCATCACACTGTGTGTGTATGTTTATTTGTGTACCTGTATCTACACAAATCATATAGAATGATTTTCCTACTTTAAAGATCTCCTGTGCTTCACAAATTTATTTCCTGCACTTAGAATGTTTTCCTGTTTGTGAACATTCCACCCTGCCACATGTCAGATGTTGTGGATGACCCTGGTGCTGTTGTATTTTGATGTTAATTCTGCTTTCCCAGGAGGTGTTGTCTGGAAAGAGGACTAAGTCACCTAGTCAGGTGACTTCTTGTGAACCATCCTCTAATGAATAAAGGAATCAATCACTGGGCGAGTAGGCAGTACTTCCAGGCTGGAAGGATGAAGAGAGGAAGCAGGAGAGAGTTAGGGACTTTTTGGATGGAGATTGTGACAGGACAAGATTTAGCTACTAGCATCTTCCAGATTAGATGGTGAATCTGCCAGGATTCACCGAGGGAGGATTTATGTTTATATGGCTTGCAAGAGTAGCATTCTAGTTGTTGTGCCCAGAGACTGAGTTACCATTGTTTCTGAACGTAGTTTGTGTGCTGTTTTCCTTCACGCAGGAGCTCTATTGGGATCTAGAAAGAAAAGTACCTTGGCAAAGCGTGGGTTTGCCTGATGTGAACCACAAAAGGCCATGGAGTTTTGAAGCGTGGGGCTGGCGTGGTAACAACCTGCCAAGGGAACTTAGCGAGTCAGGCAGAGATGTCTCTGGAGTTCCAGGCCAAAGAATCTGCTGAGATGAGAATACCAAGCTGGAGCTGTGTGGCCCTTCTGGTACCTGGTGCCCAGTGTAGCAGGAACTTGCTGTTCTTTTTAATATTTTCTGCAACAAGATGTCTCTTTGTGTTTGGTAATTCTTTCATTTTTATTTTCAGAAATAAAAATATGAATATCATTTTAATTTAGTAATTTTAATAAAATTATTTTTAAAATGAAATATAAATGAAAATAAATGTTACAAATAATTTTTTAAAGGTGTAACTTTAATTTTTTTTTCTTTAACTTATTTCTTTTTGGGATTACACATAACCAGATCTCATTGAAACTTGAAAAGTATGTTAAAGATTTCAAAGTAGCATAGTACTTTCTTTGATTGATCAGATCCTTGGTAAAAAAATAGCTACTTTTAAAATCCTATGAGTTTCCTTTTCATTACTAGGCATTTACAAATAAAAATTTTGGAGACATGTCTACATACGTTGTTGTTTGATAATGTTTTGAATACTAAAGTCAGGTCATGTTACATTAAGAAATCAATTTAAGAAAACTGTTGTTGATTATGTACTCTTTAATCTCCTACAATTGAAGTAGCCCCTTGCTTTCTCCTCAAGCTGACTCTTTCTCAATGACTAATTGTTACGCTGGGAGATTTCTGGGTGTTTGCACAGTGATATGGCTCTGCAGGAATCCCTAAACAGAACATTAAATTGAACAGCAATATGGGAAGATCGAAGATTAAAAGCTCCATTCAATTTTCTAATCACTGGGAGGGCAGCTTTCCCTTGGATGTTGCCTTTAGCAAGTTGGAACCCCAGGAGCTGTGTATTTTAGGCCTTCTTTGATTTGACTGGAAACTGAACTTTTGACTTAGGATAGAAGATTTTAATGAGCAAAGTGAGGCTGAATTATATTGATCTGTTTTGGAACTTTGTCCATTAAAGTGGAGGACTATTAAAGAAATAAATTAGATAGTGTTCATAAAAATAGTTCTAAAGTATTATGGAGAGAACCTTTTCTTTTCTTGGGTTTTGCCTATTATGAACATGCTCATCATTCAAAGCCCCTTCACCCTCACCTATTCTGTAAAGTGTTGTTGTATTCTGTGAGAGAGGTGGGTACACTTTTACTAATTCCATTCTCAGATCTCTGGTACCATGTTGAGACCTATTTACCGTGTACATTTTATTACATCTTAATAACCATTCTGTTTCTTTCTGAATATCTCACATTTTTTTCTTAACTTTTATTGCATTATGATGAGAAAAGTTACATGATTTCAATTTATCTGAATTTGTTAACATTTAAAAACATATTTTAATTAAATAGAATTGAATCACATACTTGTTCCCCTTTTGAACCACTGCTCCTCCCATAGACCCCCTTCAATACCTACCATATCTTTTTTGTCATATTCCTTAAAATTTATAAAATATTATAACAATAA